>NC_054541.1:3920232-4125232 GCF_017654505.1 Polyodon spathula | reverse complement strand
GGGGAGGGATTTTGTATTTTGTTGTTTTAAGACAGCATGGAGTAGAAGAGGGTTGACACACACTGTGCCCTCCTGTTTTACAGAACTAGTGGGACAGGTTGGTACATGATGTCCTGATGGCATTCCTTCATGTTCCACAACCACAAAAGACAAATGTTACCATTTTAACAATGCAGTTTATTTCTGTGAAGACATTTCTGGCAGGTTGAAGGACGACAGAAAGGTTAGCATTACTACATAGTCAGCCATGAAGTGGTTTTGGATGAACAGACAGATACACTGTGCAGTGTCTACGTGACATAAAAGGTAGTGCAACAGACACTCCAGCTCTACAATATTGTCATATGCAATGTCTGAATACTGCTGAAGTACTCATATGCTTAGTTATTCATAGATATTAAACTACGTCCTGACAGAATTCTTTAGATTTCACAGACTGATCGAGGGCGCATAGTGATTGGTTGTGATGTCATTTACTACATAGGTAATGATGTAACACTCTACTATTTCAGGCATCATGGCATTGAGTCTATTTATCAATTTATTTTCCATTCCTTGTAAAGTATCTAAATGTATTTCTTCTAAAGCATTCTCCAGTGTGTGTGAGTGTGTAAGAACTGGCAAGAATCTGGATGGATTGTGACAATATATACTGGTCTGTAACGTATTAACATTATTGTACTATTAATATTTTCCCTTTTCAAAAAGCTTAGCTACCCTTCCAAAATCATATTTAATAACAATACAATTGCACTAGTTCTGTACTTGGGGGCAATGGTAGCACATGGGTAGCTATAATGGTATGAAATGGTGTAAAGACATTTATCTGTACAACAGGCCACTAGATGGCGCTTTACCAGCAGTTCCCTTTCAAGTAAGAAATGTAACCATTACCTTATGGGGTATTCACCTCCTAAAGACCCGAAACTGAATAGGATATGCCAAATCTGCTTAGCGAGCCTGTGGCTGACTTTGTACTCTCCCCCCAGAGGGCAATAGCTCTGGCTGGAGTTATTTGTTTCTCCCTTTGGCAAGACGTTTTTATTTTATTTATGAAATTGTTTAAATTACCGTATTTGTTGAGAATGTTTTTTCTCTTGTCTGTCTGTCCATCCATTATCTGTAACTGCTTAATCCTATACAGGGTCACTTTGAGCTGGAGCCTAACCTGGCAGACACAGGATGCAAGGCAGGACTACACCCTGGACGGGATGCCAATCCATCTCAGGCCAATCCACCTAGCCAGCATGTCTTTGGATGGTGGGAGGAAACTGGAGTACAAGGAGAAAACCCATGCGAACACGGGGAGAACATGCAAATTCCACACAGACAGACCTGAGGCTGGAATCGAACGCAGGACCCTGGAGCTGTGAGGCAGCAGCACTAACAACCACGCCAACGTACCGCCCTTTTCTCGTGTGGGTTTTTTTTTTTTGGAGATACTTGCTTCGGTTGTGTGGAACCCCCCTTGGCAAGTTCTCCACATCAATGTTTTAGAGCTGCAGGCAGTTTATCTGGCTTTGCAGATTGTTTTGCAGGAGGTTCAAGGGAGACATGTGCTTGTCCGTCCGGACAACACAACAGTGGTGGCTTACATCAAGCACCAGGGTGGCCTCCAGTTGACCAGTCTCTATCGTGTGGCCTGTAAGCTTTTTCTCTAGGCTCATGAGAACCTCCTCTCACTACGGGTAGTACATCTACCCATGGGGACAAACTGGGCGGCGTACCTCCTTTCAAGAAGAATCCCTAGTGCCTCAGAGTGGAAGCTTCACCCCAAGGTGGTGAGCCTCATTTGGGAGAGATTGGGAGCGCAGAGATAGATTTCTGCCTTGCAGGAATCAACCCAGTGTCCTCTCTGGCTCTCCATAATAGGAGACATGGACCCACTGGCGATAGATGCCTTGGCACAGCTGTGGCCAAGGAAACTGTTATATGCCTTCCCACCGCTCGCCCTGCTCCTGCAGTGTTTGGAGAAAATCAGTCAGGATCGGGCCAGTTTTCAACCCTGATGCAGCTCTTGAGCGGCCAGCCGTGAAGACTTCTCAAGCACTGTGACCTGCTCAGTCAGGAGCGGGGGAACTTATGGCACCCCAATCCATCGAGCCTTCAGCTCTGGGTCTGACCCCTGAACGGCTGCATTTGAGCCATCTGGGGCTTTCTAACAGGGTCATTGACACCCTGCAGAATGCCAGAGCACCGTCCACACGTTCCCAGTATGGGTACAAGTGGGGTGTTTTTCAGAAGTGGCATCTGCCTCATGGGTTGAACCCCACAACGTGTCCATGGCAGTTATACTGCAGTTTTTGCAGAACCTTCTTGATGAGGGGAAACCCCCTCCAAGTTAAAGGTCTATCTGGCAGCCATTTTGGCTTGCCCTGTCAAAACTGACTCGGTCTCCCCAGGAGCTCACTTCCTGGCGGGACAATTTTTGAAAGCAGCTTATTGGCTTCGGCCACCTATGAAGGACAATGTTCTTCATTGGGGGCTAAATGTGGGGCTTAATGCACTCATGAAGCCTCCATTTGAGCCCATGCATTCAGCTCAGTTGACATTTTTATCGCTCAAAGCGGCTTTCTTGCTTGTGATCACCTCCGCAAAGTGGGTGAGTAAATGCAGACATTCTCCATAGCTAAGCCTGTTCTATTTTTACAGAGGCCAAGACAAAGGTTACACTCCATACCAATCCTGCCTTTTTCTTGAAGAAAATCTCGGTATTCCATGTGTGGCAAAGTGCCCCGCCCCTGTGCTATTTATGTGTGTTTTATGTTGTATGTAGTGTGTTAATGTTGGTATATGTATAGTCATTGGTACACAGGATATAAACAGGTAACACCAGTGATTTAAAATATATTTGTATTTAGGCACGAGGATTGCACATTACTCCATGTGCAGATTAAAAAGTATATAGTGTGTGGACACAGGAGTGCACTAATTTAATTCACGTGCAGTTGTACCAAGATTCCAATTGAATGATTGATTAGCAATCGAGTCTCGGTGCAGCTGCATAAAAGCATGCATGTTTCACTCACTCGGGGTTGTGTGTTTGTTGAGTGGAGAACGGGTGTGGAGAGAATTAAACACTACATAACTGTTTTGACTCACCGTGATTGTCTGTCTGTTAGTCCACTGTTTGTTTAGTATTAGTCCATTTTGTTTCATCTCTTTGTTTTGGCTACCAGTGCCGTGTCCTGTGTTTTGTTTGTTTTGTTCACCATTTTTATTTTACAATAAATCGGCACAAGCAAGCGCATCTACCAGATCACTTGCAGTCCTGTGTGTTTTCTTCTGGTCTGAAGTCACCACTGAAGCCAACCTGTCACACATGTCAACCAGTTTGTGGAACTGGAGGCTTTCCACCCACCTCCTTTCCAGGCTGACAGAGTGACAGCTCCATACACTCTGCCCAATGTGGCCCCTGGTGTACTATGCTGACAGGACAAAAAGCTGGAGGCAGTCTAAACTATTATTTGTCTGCTATGGTCAAGCCCTGTTTAAGCAGTGGCTGTCCAAGTGGATATCAGACACAATCAGGACTGCCTATGGGCGAGCCAACTACCATAGAAGCTCACTGCCTATTCCACCAGGGGCATGGCTGCTTCGTGGGCTTTGTTCCAGGGTGCATCTGTCAAGGAGATATGCAATGCATTGGTGTGGATTACTTCCCAATAGGTTCTACAGACGGAATGTCATAGATCTTCAAAGCCCTGGCTTCGGAACTCGTGTTAAGGGTGGCTTCCCAGTCAACCCTTACAGCACAGGCATAGAGGTGAGTTTCTCACTCATTTTGTTTTTGCCCTGGCTACTGTTACTGGGGTTCCATATGGTACCTTAGGCTTGGCTTAGCCTTGTAGCGTTCCAGTCGTTCGGCAATATTACACTTGCGAAGGTAATGGTTACATTCGTACTTGAAAAGTAACGTTAGGTTATTATCATAACCCTGCTTCCCTGAAATAACAATGTGACATGATTGCAGCGGTCTTGAGGAAAGATGTGTGACTGCAGTCCTCTTGCACCCTCGGGGGCAGGCATGACTGCAACACAGGCTCGCCCAGCAGCTTTCTTATTCAGGGTCCGGTACCTGCACGGTAATGGTCACATTTCTATTTCAGGGAACCAGGGTTATGATAATAACCCAATGTTTTAGACAATAGAAACATTCTGCCAAAGCGCTGTCTCCTCTTCAATTTAGTAAATCAGTGGGTGTAACCAAAGATTCAATCCTAGCTTTCACAAAACCACACTTGTGTGGGTTGCCATGATTTGCCCCACACCAATTCGACTCATAATAAATAATATACTATGTCACATTTTAATGTAGTTTAATCAATCCACAGACAAATGTCAATCACACAATACAATTCAATGTTTTATATGGGGCAAATTAGAAATAAATAAAACAGACACATCTATTATATACATTTTAAAGTATTATACAGAATCTCTCATTTTCAATTATAATCTATTCTCTTTAACACATATATTACTTTATTAACAGCCATAATAAAAAGTGCTACAACTGAAAATGAAGCAGAATTTATTAAACATCTTCGAAGTATTGTTTTTATATTAGATTAAAAAAAAAACTATTCAAATCAGATGTCAGCGACTTTTCTATGGAGCTATTCATTCAACACTTCTATAGATAAAAGACAAGTTCTGAACCTAGAGGATACTGCATGATCATTCTTTGAGTAGTGCAGGTTTTGCAACGGTAAGGATAGCCAAAGAATTCTGAGGGTTACTGTGTAGACCAAGCTCCCCATCTGCTTAGCAACACGCCTTCCCCTGGAACAGTGAGATCCACCCGGCTATTATGATGTTTTCACTTGAAAGAATACAGATTCCAAAAGTGACATAGGCTTAAAAATCATTATTCACTCAACAGCACAGAATATGAAACAGTTATTTGATGCTAGATCTCTCAACACTTCTTTTTTGTCATTGAAAAGGCCTTACAGTTTGTTTTTTTTCATTTTATCTTTTAGGATAACTACCAATATAGTCCGGCGCTATAAGTATGAGAATGCTATTTGTGTTCTGCCTTCTAACGAGAATACAAGTGCTAGTGGAATCATGACCTATAACTGGTTCCGTGGTAAAAGTGCCGCCTTGTACTGTTTCATACGTTAAAAAAAAAAAGGCCAATGAACAGGTAAATTAACGTTTCAATGATTCATCAATTTAAAAAAGAATTCTCTGTATATCAGCTAATTATAAAAGCATGACTGATTCTAACTAAAGTGGCACCAAACCTGTGATATCCATGTGTCTAGACAAGCGATAATGGTTCTATTTTCAGTTACAAATAACCCAGAGCGCATAACCCCTGAGTGTGTCTACGGGGGTAACGTCCTGCTTGTGAATGCGACAGGCCCTGGACAGGGGTACTGGATACAGGCACTAGACAGGGGTGCACCTCACTCGATGGCCTCCATCACTTCCATGACCAGCGTGCGAGGTCCTGTCATGATCAAATTGCTGATGGTCTTGTAGTCCAGCTGAAGCACAAGGGTGGAATTCACAGAGAACACAAACTGACGCACCTATCGAAGACACAAAACCACAAATCAAACTCTGGAATTCTTGAAGAAAACAAAGATAAAAGTTGTGGAATGGCCTTCTCAATCACCAGGGGTGCGTTCAGTAAGCAGAAGGCGTGAAGTGGCTTTCATATTGAGGGATGCGCACGGTGCGACCGCTCAAATTGATTTTTCCAAATATGGCCTTGTTTGGTCAACACATGTGTGGTAAGTAACATTTTTGTTGTCATTTTGGCTTTTTAAACTGATGATGATTTTTTCAAGTGACTATTGCATTAGAAAAGACAGAACATAGTGTCAATAACTTTACATTACAAAAATACAAGAGTAGTAATTACATTTATAAAAATGTATTTCAAAAATGTCGATAGTTGCCTGCCATTTTGAAAGTGCTCGCTCCTAACAGACCATTCTAGAGGTGCCAACATCTGCTTATTGAACGCATCCCAAAGCAACAGAAATGCTTTGGACTGATAGGGAAAAAGCTGTAGCGAAGCACTGTCTATCCAATCTGCCTGAACTGAAGGAAATATGCAAGACAGAATGGCCCCAGAGTTCACCAACAAGATGTAACACACTGGTTAAGAATTATCAAACGTGTGAAAGCGGTAGTAAAAGCAAGAGCACACACAAATTCCATAATTGAAATAAGTTTGTTTGTTTTGGATAGATTATTTGTTAAAATACTAGAAATTGTGTATTTTGCTTTTAGTTATATTAATAATTGGTTAAAGTTCACTAAATTATTGTCCTTAATTCATTACCTTCAATTATAGTATAAGAAGTCTAGAGTCCCAGTACTTTTGTCTGCAGCTGTAGCTAGTAAGCAAATAATGATCTAAGCAAGAAGAATCATACCCACTTCAAGGCTATGAAACAGATTAAACATCAAGAAAACGTACTTGATATTCCTATTGTTTCCAATGTTAGGCCACTCAAGAAAAGTTCTTATTTTCCCAAGACGTTTCCACAAGGACACTGTGATGCCCAGGCAGAACCACAAAACCACAGCATTACCAGCACTGGCAACTGAATGGATTTAAAGCAAATGGAATTTGTGTGGGGGCGGCTAGCCTCACCCCTGCAACCGTGGCAAATCGCCAATAAAAATAAAAAAAATCTCTCAATAATACACTGGCTGTTAAATTAAACATTCTCAGGAAACACAATTAAAAGATTAAAAATGTAATTCCACAAAAACAGACCCAGAGGCAGGGCAGCATGTAGTGACGGCACACCTCAATTCAACCACTGCAGTGTTACAGAATTACCACCTTATTCCCTGGAAATGCTTTATATTCAAGGACTGATTTTTAGTTCAACCTCTTCAAAGCCCTTTTCTCCTAATGGGCAGATAGAAGTTTTAAAAATTGACACTCGTTAGAAGTTAGAAGATAAGAAATCAGCCACACACACGGTCCCAACCAGAACACCTGGTTTGCTGCAGTCTCAACTCATAGCCACTCTCCACTACAATGTTATCTACTTCAATACTGGAAGAAAACAATAAGACATGCATTAAATTCGTGATTAAAAAACAATAACATTATTAAATCCCAATCTAGAGGAAGCAGAGGTTGAATCTGAGACCTGCACAAGCACTGCAGAGTTACCTTGATCTGAGACCTGCACAAGCACTGCAGAGTTACCTTGATCTGAGACCTGCACAAGCACTGCAGAGTTACCTTGATCTGAGACCTGCACAAGCACTGCAGAGTTACCTTGATCTGAGACCTGCACAAGCACTGCAGAGTTACCTTGATCTGAGACCTGCACAAGCACTGCAGAGTTACCTTGATCTGAGACCTGCACAAGCACTGCAGAGTTACCTTGATCTGAGACCTGCACAAGCACTGCAGAGTTACCTTGATCTGAGACCTGCACAAGCACTGCAGAGTTACCTTGATCTGAGACCTGCACAAGCACTGCAGAGTTACCTTGATCTGAGACCTGCACAAGCACTGCAGAGTTACCTTGATCTGAGACCTGCACAAGCACTGCAGAGTTACCTTGATCTGAGACCTGCACAAGCACTGCAGAGTTACAGGGATCTCCTCCCTGCACAAGCACTGCAGAGTTACCTGCGTCTCCCACCTGCACAAGCACTGCAGAGTTACCTTGATTCCAGCTGCAGCAGTCGGGCCTGAACACACTCCACGCACCACGATACCCCAGCCCACTGCGTCTCCCACAATCTCAAGAGACAGAGTGCACTGTTAATGCGTCGGGCCTGAACACACACATTTCCTGGTTCTGTATTATTACACGCTGCAAGGGGTGAGAGCCTGCTAATGGGGATATAGTGGAGGCAGTCGCATTTACTTACTGTACTCTTACATAAGGCAGCATGCACATTTATTACAACACCCCATTGCTTCTGTTTTGATTTGTAGTGTATATGAAATTAAATGTCACTGAAAATCTGGGAAAAAGATCAGAATAGGCAAATCAGTGATTGTCTAATTTAATTGCTGACTTAAAAGGCCACACATGCAATTCATTTAAAATAGTAAAAGAAAAGGAAAACATAGCCACACATGATAAAATGCATCTGACTTTAAAGCACAAAGTGGTCTAACATTTTCACACATGAGTGCCTACTCTTTCTATATCATCAATTAACCCAAAATTGAAATTTTCACACCCACAGGCAGGTATATAAAAGGATATAAATTACAAATCTTGAGGTGTTCTAATAAATTTGCACACTACTATAAATCTGAAATACAGCTTTTTAAATTTTGATGAAACTTGTTATGAACTTTATTCAGCATAAGTTATTGAGAATATAACAGTCTGGTGTTGTATGAGGATGTATCTAGCTGTACATGTGTCCATCTGTACGTCATTTACATTTTTGCAAATATCTTAAAACAGTTTTTAAATTGTGCTGAGTATTAACATTATGTAGCATAACTCATTGGGAGTTTCAGATTGGGGTGTATGGAGGCGTCTCTCGGTCTGTACATCCATGTCTTACATTGCATGCATCTGGAGAATCTCTCCACTGGCATTTCTTATTCTATACTACTCTGATATACATCATGGTCAACAACTATCACATTGCTGGTAGCATTTTTTGGGGGGGGGGGGGGGGGGGTACAGTATGTTAAATTAAATACAGTACCTGATTTCAAGTTGTTTTTTCTCTTAAATTAATTTGCATTCAAAAAACACTCTTTATGAGGTTTGCCTCTTTTACATTAAATGTTGATGTGCATATTTCAGTTCATTGACACATGCTTTGAATATTAAAGAATCCAATTTAAATCCAGTTCCAACCCAATTTTATTTTATTTTATTTTGTACTTGTACGTGCAAGATATGTTACACGTACACCATGTTATTTTTTAAACCTTTCTGTGATTTACGATGCCCTACAGGCACAACGTGGAGGGAGGTGTTTTCACAAACCCTCTCTAGTTAAGCAACCCAGCCCTCAGAATATTCCAGCAGGTACTGGTTTTCTGTGGGTTTTTTTTTGTTTTTTTTTAATTGTCTGCAGTGGTCTGTGGAATGTTGAACTGTGTCACCTTGAAACTCATTCAAGCTGGAAATAAACGTGGAATATATATATATATATATATATATATATATATATATATATAGAGAGAGAGAGAGAGAGAGAGAGAGAGAGAGAGAGAGAGAGAGAGAGAGAGAGAGAGAGAGAGAGAGAGCTCACACTGCATAACTTCAATCTTAGTATTTAGATACTGTAGCTAATTTTATGGGCACTTTTTTAGCTGCGTGTTGCGTTTCTTTTATTATTAATGTTTAGGAGTGTTCATTTATTTGGATTTCTCTGCTCAACTCTCTACTCACTGTGATTGTCTTCTTGATGTATGGTGCGCCTGGGCACAGGAGCTCGTCATTAGTTACCACTCTCTTCAATACTGAACAGAAAGAGAAGCTCGTTACATTGCATTGCAGTCCTCGAGAGTGGGGGTGCATTCTGGAGCCTCTTCAGAACATGCTTACTGCTTGGCCCAAGATATAGCGGACAGTAAAACTGCTATTAAAAGATAAAGTAGTGGGGTTCCGAAAAATATAGCGTGACGCGTCTCTACGTGGTTCCACAATTCTGTTTAAATATAGCGTGACATGTCCCTATGTGGTGCTACAACTGTTTAAATAACGCACCTGTAATTAGGCTTCCAAGCTGCGTCAGTTGACAAACGATTTACTTGACCAACTCCAAACTTCACAGGCATCATCCCTGATACTGTATCAATACAACTGACTATTAAAATTGTGTTGACTGGAAATGAAAATGGCCATTTGACGCATTTTGTTAGAAACCTTTCGAAATCTTCTTCTTGGGTACCAGAGAAGCGATTGATCTGACAATTGGAATATATCATCAGCATCCAAACCCGCATCAAGTTTGCGATGCAGAAGTTTCTGCGATAAATTTTAATGTTAAAATGGCTGCCACAAACTTCAACAAAATGCACCCTTACAGCAAACTGCTACTATTTGAAAACCGTTTTACCGACAAACTCCAAACATGGTTGTTATTGTCCCAGTAACAATGGAATACAAATATGTCAAAATGGTTATGTTTTATAAAACAAGATGGCCGCCAGGTGTATGTTTGCGTCTGAAATTTCAAACTGCCTCAGTTGACAAACGGTTTACTTGACTAACTCCAAACTTCACAAGCATCATCCTTGACACTGTAGCAATTCAACTGAATTAAAAAAAAAATGGTGTTGGTCTGAAACCAAAATGGCTGTTTGATGTATTTTTTTTTAACTAAACCGGCTTCTTCCAGTAATTGCTTGAGTGTTTGATACTGGTACTGGGGCTTGGAAGCCGTAAAACTGCCTGGCAGTTCTAGTTTTCTTGTCATTGTTAACATCCTGACAACTTTTAACCGTTATGACTTTAAAGTCTGTTCCAAAGCGCTTTTCAAAGTGTCTGCTCTAGTGCACTGATAGCATAAGGATTATAGACCACATTGTCAAACATATAACACAGCAAAAACATCCATGATGTTGTACAGAACAGAAAAGCCAGAGCATTTGTTCTGATTTTTTATTTTTTTTTCCCATCAGGTACGTTATTTATATAGTTGTAGCAACAAGTGGGTACGTGTACCGTTAATCAAGTCTGCTTTGTCAGGCCCTCAAGCAAAGCAAGTTCGGTCAGTCATACAAAAAGTGCAAGAGAAATTACACTCAACTTGATTAGGTAGCCACTGAACACTTCTAAACATATTATAAATCAATCTAAACAAAAGAAAGCCTCATATTAACACACTAATAGGTTTGTATAGAAAACTGTGTTGTTGACATTCTGCGTGCAAGATCTACACTCAGTGAAATCCGAAGTATAGTTGCTGCTAATGAGTTCCAATGGGGGCGTGACTTACAGATGTAGTTCAGAACGCTCATTTATGTTCCTTCACTGCAGCACCTCCCCACAGGAGCTCAGGAGAGCTGAAGGTCAGTGGGTGTCCTCTGATCCCGACGAGCTACCAGCCCCTGAGAACAGGGCATTCAAGGCTGCTGTAGCACGGCGACTCAGACCCTACCGATGTAGCCTCCATAACCAGCAGGAGCACCAGAGCCAATGCAACACTCCCCGCGGAGGACTGCATGACTCACTTTACTAAGAGAGCAACTTGGGAACCCCCAAAATCCTTTGTCTTAATACTGCACCTAAATGTGAATATAAACCACCTATCTGAACAACAAGGAGAAAAATATTATAGGCAAGCAAGTAGTAGTACCCCCCCCCCCCCCCCCCCCCTCCACCTCCACCACACAGGTGTGTCCACGAAAACAAAAGGCTAAGACCGCAATTCAATCCTGAGGTAACACTCACTTCAGTCCTTGGACTCTCAAGCAGAGGCTGACAGTTGTGTTGAAGTGTTTGGTGGCAGAAAAGTGTATGTAATAAAGCATAGTGACAGCATGGTACGCATTGTAAAGCACAGATAGGTGTAGTAAAGCTTGTTTAAAACAAACAAACAAACAAACAAATGAAAAAGGCAAACTATGGTAAATGCGTAACGAAAAGCACAATTACCATGTAAACTTAATGTGGTAAGCTTTAATAGGGGCATATACTTTCAAACACAGGTTTACTAACTACAGTACATTCCACTAGTGAGGATAAAAAGCCATGCGTTAACAACATGTCCCAAATTCCCAATCATAATGTGTTCCTAGTGCGTAGCACAGTTCTGTATTTGGAACCCTCTAAGCACTGAACACCCTGCGAGGGTTATCGTTCCGGATGATAAATCCTCTCCGGTCACATGTGGTGCAAACATGCAGGAAACACAATTGAAAATGCAAACCAGACTCAACCTGATTTGGGATTGCATTCCACCAGGCCAGGGGGGCTGTTGAAATAGCCGCTTGGCCCCCCACTGGAGAGCGAGGTGGCACTACTCCTGCGCATTGCCGACAGAGGGGCTTTGATCTCCTTGTTGGGCTGGACTGAGAGAAGAGGCAACAGCAAGCAATACCATTACTACTGCAAAACGAGAACTGGTAGAATATGAAGCAATAGCATATGAAACCTACATCATTCTGTGACCATCGTTCTGACCAGAAAGACATCTAGTCGAAACAGTTCCTTGTTTTTCTTTTAATGCAGCAGACACTCAGACCCTGTTCAGAATAATGATCCTCCCTTATGAAAGGTTACCATGGTAGATTTCCTGTGGCTATTGTATTCATTCACTACGTTTTATAATACGCTTTGCCATGAGTCTCCAGGCTTTAGATACCCATGCTTCACTATGCTTCACCTTGAACTTTGCTCTGCTTTTACTAAGCATCTTCTGTGTTTTTTATACTTGTAGTTTATATTTATCAAAAATCAGTACCAACTCTTTCAAATATACAGACACAGCTTTTAAACAATTATCCTAGAATTGTGATACTAAAGTTTCCACAGTGGCCAGGAGCCTCTATAGGTTAAATGCACATTCCACAATCTACTGGAATATATCTGACGGTGTTCACATCCACAAAATAATAAACGGTCCTGCAGTTTATCTTAAAGGTGCTTGATCTCAATAGAGAAAACGAACATCAAATTGTGGAATACACGCTCAATGTCACAAAGCGTAGCATGGGAGTATTTTGAGTAATTCATTTCTGCGCCTTATTTGATTCACATATGCAGGTCAAAATGTATTTCTCTTTTACTGCTGTTTGTAAAACACATGAAATATGTCACATTTGTGTCTTCAACACCATATAAGTCATACAAGTAGGTACATGGGCTTATACTTGAGTACACACGGTTTCCTGAGAAAATTCATTTATTCCATTGGATTCGTAGAGGTGTTTATGAACAAGCTTTACTATACATCACTATGATAAATTGTGAAACTAAAGCTTAGGGAACACAAAGCCACTTTGTGGCTTGGAACTTGGTTTCAGGCCACTGTATGGCATACCAGGGGAAACTTCAAATTTTCCTCACACTTGGTTGCAACCAGTTTTCAAGCCACTGTTTTGTGCTTTGTGTTCCCTCAGCTTAACACTGATAAAAGACCACATGAATCCGATTGAAATGAGAAGACCCCAATATTCAAAGGCATTTCTCTGTCACAGATGAACAGGATATTTCCCTATGGGTGCTAACTGTAATCACAGAATAGCCAATGGCAGCGACACACAGTCTCACCTGAGAGGAAGCTGGTGCTGCCTGTCTCTGGGTTGAGTTTGCGCAGACAAAAGGGGCTGTCTGGACCCTCCTGGACGGGCCGGAGGATCTCACCCAGCAGCTCTGTCAGCCTCCGACGCCTGCGGAAGTTTATTCGGAAATGGTAGAGCAGGCTACTGTCGAAGAAATGGTGCCTGAGAGTGACTGCAGAGCAGAGAGAGGGAGAGAGTCACACACAGGAACCACTTGATGTGTGTGTGTTTATGCTGCACAGGGTTATCAAGGAAAGCACTGCAGAATTCTATGAGCAATGCCGAGACCCAAGAGAGAGGGGGCCGCAGTGGTTTCAGACCAAGCATAAAACAAATGTACTCAAAATAGGCATCCAGTTCCCAGCATACCGTGTTGAATGATTCCGTGTTCCAGCAGGGCCCTGCATAGCTCCACTGCCTCCTTCCTGGAGCTGGTCTCCCCATTCTGACCAAGCCAGTCAATGAGCTCACAGCCAGGGAAGGTGCGCTGGTACTGGATGCTGCTCTCCTCTCGGACCTTCATGATGGAGTCCTCAGCGCTGATCAGGCTGCAGGAGACACATGCAAATCAAGGAAGAGGGCAGCCCGACTCAACCCCTTCAGGAGTCTGAAGACACAATAGTTACCAAGGAGTTCCTACAGAGCACTGCAAACACAGATATCACTGGTTTACTGAAAAGCTGACTGTAGAAGCAACTACACTCGGACACCTTCAGTAGCTTTCTACTGCTTACAGTACACCGAGCCAACAAAAAATTCCAGTAAATCTTATCTAATATGCATATACCTTCACTATAGAGCTCACATTTTCCTGAATGAAAAGATGCACATTAAATGAAATTGCATTTTTTTTGAAGTTTTCAGTTTTAGTTCCTTCATTCAGCCTCTTCGAGTTGAGCACTGAAGTTTAGGCAAGGAATGATTCTCAGACAGCTTCCAATTAATTATTCAGACACTCAGTGTTTGCAGAGCAATTACCTTTAAGAAAATATCAGTATTGGCACACCCCTATACATTACCATTGAAAAATCTAACTCACTTTTACTGTAATGGTCCTCTTTGAAAGGCGCTATATAAAAAAACAAATAAAAATAAAGACAATGTGTGCATTTCTGAAAATGAGAGGTCTAGCAGATGATACCCATTATGCAGGATTTCCTAGAATTACTTTGTTAGCACTGTGTCCTGGGGGAGAAGCTTACATTTTAAAACTATAAACTAAGCATCACATTTTCAGAACCCTTCCGATCTCAATTGGTTATAATTCGATAAGCGTTAGATTTGTAACCTTTCAAGTATTGCGCGGTTACTATGTGATTACCAGGGCCCTCCTCATCATGTCTGCTGTTGAGAGTTGGAATGGAGAACCAGAAAGCTTACCTCTCATACAAACTTTGACCTCTCATGAAGACTTTGACGTTCTTATCAAGCGGAAACGTGCCATCATCTTTCCGGAACCTGTACAGCAGTTTGGCGTCTTTGTATTCCAAGTGCTTGTCACAAACTAAAGCAAGACAAAGATGAATCACTCCGTTACCAAGGAAGGCATGTGGCATCCACAAGGGCTCTGTTTCATTTCCTACACTCTAGAGCTAAACTTCAACATATTGGAATTTTTATTTTCAAACCATTCAAGAAAGCCAGAGAAGCCCTGCCTTAGAGGTACTTTTTTATGACAAAACATTAATGTGTATGAAACTAAATGTGTATAACATCTACATGTACAAGACACTACAGCTGACCTCTGTATTTCACATGCATATCTTTGTCAAGGTGTGACAGAAATACAATGAATCGTGGTTGTAAATATCCCTCTTGACCTGTGAGGACGCTAAGCAGCGAGGACAGAGTTCTTTGGACGGGCTAGCCTGACAGTTCCTTCCCTAGGTTGGGAAGTCGGTCAGTCTGGAAGAAGGCGAGACCCTGTTGCAAGCACGTATTGACCCGGAAGGGAAACAATGTATCAGCCGCAGATTGTAAAGGCAGCTGCATTCGTTTACAAAGGGGTCATGTGTGACAGCATATAAGGGGGACATAGAATCGTAATCTGTTCTTTCTCTTTGGTTACAAAATATAACCTGGAAGGACCCGTGCAGTAACTGTGAGAATATCATGAGTGTTTGTTTGTCTTGTTTAACTGTTAACTTCTAACACGTTCCGGAGCTGTTGCTAGGGGCCAGCATAAAAACCTGGAAAAGCACTACACTGTTGTCACTCATTGAACTGCATCACCCACCATGAGCACTACAGCACACACCCAGGACTGGTGACCGTGTTTGTATATTGTGGGAGAGATACCTGTGTTTATTGTTTGGGACTGCAAACCCGTTATTATTTATCCCGTGCGTTACACATTGCTGAATCATTGTTTTGGTCACCAGACCTGGATTAAAAAATAAAGAAACACTTTTCCAAACCGGATTACAATCTCTGTCTGTTTTATTCCTGCACTGCATCACCTCTGCACCTGTACACTGTAAACCACTTTGCCACACAAGGGTTCAGGAACATTCTAAACATTTAATACTTGGGAGATGTTTCAACTCTACACTCTTGAAGCAACTGTAGCTAATAAAATACTCCTATAGCTGACAGTTTGTGAACTTCCATTTTGTCTCAAATTTCCAGCTTTAAAAGAAATGCATGTTACAGTAAACTTGCATTTTTATTTTAAAACATGATATCTGGTACTACACTTGATGAATGAAATCTCTGTTTGCAAGCCATGCTTTCAGTTGGTGTTGCACAGACTAATTTCATCTGGAGGGTGAAACTGTCCCCACCTCCTGTCATTAACCAATCAGCTGCTTCCCCTATTGACTGAACCAGATATGTTTTTAAAATGAAAATACATGCTTTACAGTGCTTTACCATGTGGTTCTTTCAAAACTGCACATTGGATGCCCATCTAGCCAATGAAAGTGCAAAAGAGGTCAGATTTAGGTGACTATTGTGTTAGCTACAACTACTTTAATATCCCTTCTAGGATGCAGCGCCAGAGCTCTCTCCTAGCAAGTGAAAATGTAAATAAAGCAATTCAGCCGTGCCTCTAGATCGAGCTGTTGGCTCAGGGTTCTTTGTTTACCTGGGCCCCCTTTTGTCGTCATATACTGTGCAGGAGAGATGTTTGCTGTAACTAGATAAAAAGAAGCAGCAACAAAGAACATCACTATCTTAAATCTGAACTAAACAATGCATTATTATTTCAAAAAACACAGAGCAGTCTCCAGGATGCTGAATCCTAACCAACCCCCCCCCCCCCCCCCCCCCCCCCATCCCCCCAAAAAAAACAACACTCTTCAAAGACATCCCGGGAGTAAAGCTTTTTTTTATGTATCAAAAATGTATTTTAGTACATTTTGAGGAGGGAGGGAACTTACAAAACCTGGTCAGCCAACAAGGAAGTGGACAGTTATATAACTGAACAGGACACTGCAGCTTGAAGCAGTTTATATGCCAGTATACACCTGGTTAATTATTAACTGTAAATGTTTTAGCGTGACGTCCATTAGGTAGCATGCACTTCCTTTCTTTGTTGATTCAGAGTCATTAAAGCAATGCCAATTATTGTTCATCAGCTTAATTTATCACAAAAGCTTTTAGGCGATGCTGTTCTGTTTGGGTTGCTATAATGTTGTATATAATGAAGGCTTTCATGTCAGAGAAATGGCCCCCTACCGTGGTGTATGATGTTGTGAGCCATTAACTCCTGCATGAGTCGTATTGCGGTTTCCCTTTCTGGGGCCTCCTTGTGTTCCATTAGCCAATCAGTGAGCTCCTTAGCCACAAAGCAGTTTGGATAAGTGCGGAGATGATAGCGGCGGTCTTTGATAAGCTTACTATCATGCAACCGAAGCCTGTGAAATGAAAATCAATATTTTATTAATGTATGGTACTGCTGTATATAATAAATGAAATCGAGATTTGTTATTAGAATACAGGCAGTTGTGTTCTGCAATAGGGCCATCACCATCCTGCTGTCCCAAAGGCACCATGTCTCTGTGAAGTTAGTTACTGTACTTCAGACCAACATGGGTGTTTTGTGCCATTGAGGGCATAGCAGCTCCAGCAATGGGAAGGCACTGGTTCTTGCTTCTATGAAAAAGCTTTGACTGATCCAGTCTAGGTTACATACACAGTAGTGTGCACATACAGTGCCAAGAAAAAGTTTGTGAACCCCAGTGATAATTATGGAAATTGTATAGTTTTACCATGATAGCCTTCTTGAATCAAAACCTTTTAAGTCTTTTCTTAATAATAATTTGCTTAATTAGACCTTTTTACTTGTTTTCAGCTCTTAGCCAGTTGCAGTTCAAGTTACTTGTCAAATGTTACAGCTAACTTGAAATATGCAACTGTTTAAGCGCTGAAAACAAGTAAAAAGGTTTAATTAAGCAAATGATCAGTGGATTGAAAACCAGCAGACACAGGGGGTCTCCAGTACTGAGTCTGAGAAGCGCTGAATTAGACAAACAATGAGTAATTAAGATTCAGGGTATGTGAAAAAATAAGTGAAACCCTGGATTTATCAGCTCAATTAAGGGGATAATGAGAATCAGGTGTTTAAATAATTAGGTGGATCTTCAGGGGTGAGTTTGTGAGGCCCCAACCTACATAAAGTTCATAAACTTTGTGAGTTCGGTCTTCACCATACAGGTGTGTGGAAACACGTCATGCCACGATCAAAAGAAATCTCTGAGGACCTCAGAAAAACAGTTATTGATGCTCGTCAGTCTAGAAAGGGTTACAAAACCATTTCTAAGGATTTGGGGCTCCACCAATCCACTGTCAGACAGATAGTCTACAAATGGAGAACGTTCAAGACCAAAGTCAATGTATCCAGGAGCGGTTGTCCTACCAAAATCTCTCCAAGAACAAACCAGAAAATCATCAAGGAAATCACAAAGAACCCCAGAGTAACATCCAAGGATCTGCAGACCACTCTCACCTTGGCTAATGTGAGTATTCATGAGTGACTCAACTATCAGAAAAAGACTGATCAAGAATGGTGTTCATCGAAGGATAGCCAGGAGGAAACCACTGCTGTCTAAAAAGAACATTGCTGTCCATCTGAGGTTCACCAAAGAGCACATAGATGATCCACAAGATTTCTGGAACAATGTTCTTTGGACAGATGAGTCAAAGGTTTAACTTTTTGGCTCCAATGAGAAATGTTATGTTTGGCGAAAAACAAACACTGCGTTAACACAGAAGACCCCCATCCCAACTGTCAAGCATGGTGGTAGGAGTGTGATGGTTTGGGGCTGCTTTGCTGCCTCAGGACCTGGATGGCTTGCTGTCACTGACACAAATTCTGCATTGTATCAGAAGATTCTAGAGGAGAATGTCAGGCCATCCGTCCGTGAGCTGAAGCTGAACCGAAAGTGGGTCATGCAGCAAGACAATGATCCTAAACATACAAGCAGATCTACAAAAGAATGGCTGCAGAAGTAATTCTGCGTTTTAGAATGGCCTAGTCAAAGTCCAGAAATGTCTAAACCCCATCGAAATGTTGTGGCAGGACCTGAAACAAGCTGTCCATGCAAGGAAGCCCTTAAATATCACAGAGTTAAAACAGTTCTGTAAGGAGGAATGGACCAAAATTCCTCAAAACCAATGCGAGAGACTGACCAGCAGTTACAGGAAACTCTTAGTTGAAGTCATTGCTGCTCAAGGGGGTGCCACCAGTTACTGAATCTAAAGGTTCACATACTTTTTCACACATGGATATTGAATGTTTAATCATTTGTGGATAAATAAATGTTGAACAAGTATCATGTTTTGTGTCATTTGTTTAATCAGGTTAGCTTTATCTCTTATTAGGACTTAAATTAAGATATAATAACATTTTAGGTTTGTAATGTGTGAAAATCCTAAGGGGTTCACAAACTTTTTCTCGGCACTGTTTATTAAAACACTGCAAGATTTGTTATTTACATACTTACCGGCATGAAAGAGAATTTCAATTTTCAGTCAGTAATCAGTGATATGGAAACAACAGGCATTCATGTGAAAATGTTAGACCACTTTATGCTTTAATTAGGCATCTTAAACAATTTCTAAAAAGTCTCATGCATTTTATAGTTTGTGGCTATGTATTCCTTTTCTCTGACTATTTTAAATGGACTGCAAGTGTGCCTATTAAAGTAATCAGTTAAATTAGACAATCACTAATTGCCTATTTTGACAATTTTCCAAGGTTTTCAGTTCCAGTGGTTTGACTTCATACTCACAACAAATCAAAACTACACAAGCAATGATGTATTTGAATAAATGTGCAGACTACTGTAGCCTCTCTTTAGTCTCACATTGATGATGAAAAAACTAGCTAGAAGCATCTTGTAATAGGGTTTGGTGGAGAAAATAATGCTATGAACCAGGCTGAGCTCAAACTTTATAAGCAGGAAAAGGTTTCAAGGATGCAATAAAAAACACACAGAATATTTAAGGAATTGCAATAAGAATCACTCAGAATGATTGCAAACACCATAATAAGGGAAAGGGACAGTAAAAGAAAATCTAACACAATATAATTGGAAGCCAGTTAATAGAAGATTTCCTAGTTAGCCATCCCAGGGTATTCATTGAAGACTGTAGTCAAAGCCGTAGTCACTAGTTTTAAACAAGGCTCACCTCAGCTGCTCTCCAGCAATCAAAACCTCCGCTTTGTGATGCCTTTCAGTTGCTTTCTTCTTCACACTGCTTCCAAGACTTTCCATCTTCCTGGATCACATAGACCTCTGTAGAAAGAACCCCAGTCTGCTCTCCACGATTCCTCCACCCTGCTTTATTTACTGCCAGGCTGCATGTTTGATTGACGTTCAACGTACAGGTTCCTGTTTACAGTTGTCTTTAGTTACTCCGCTCACTGCCTTTAGAAAACCTGGAAGTACTCGGCTTGTCTGGACTATTCTGTGTCACAGACTTGAAAGGAACTTCTTTGGTTGAAGATCTCCAAACACTTTTAAAGTCAGTTTGTGGCTAGCGACTGCTGTGTGGTGATTTTGAGAGGCAGGTAGAAGTGGAGGGCTCCTGTCATGAGAGGAGTGCTGTCTTGTAACCTGATCCAATGCACTGCATTGTCACTCAAGCACGCTGTAGTTTAAAGGTCCTGTGTTTGCATGATTAGTGTTGCAGAGAGTGAGAGAGAGAGAGCGCGAGAGAGAGAAAGCAAGCAAGCGAGCACAGATTTTACAAACACAGAACCTGGAAGGGGTGAAACTGCTATGCAATGGATGGATTCCATCCATGGAATCTCCATCCCTGACTCTACCCCTAATTCCTGATGTATTTCTTACATTCACTTGGGGCATAGTATTGTGGACAGGTTAATGGCAACACACTGGGTTTATGACTGTACTGAAGTAAAGAAAATAAAGCAGAAACTGAAAAGTGGTATGATGTAAATTGTGAAAGAGTGCATTTTCTCAAAACAATGTAATGCGTGATATAATGAGAACGAATGTTTCAAAGACAAATTCTGAAGAACACTCAGTAGGCATTTGTTCCCAGTTCACAGCTGTAGCAGAGCAAAGTAAAGCGCATTCTCATTAATATTAAATAAGGGACCTGTCTGAACCTATTAGCACCTTATTATAAAACACAACTTGTAAAACAAATTATCGTTATCTTTGATACCCCAAGAAGGTACAAATCGCCAGCAATGTATTTAATGGGAGATGTCTTCTGTTTCCAGTTGAAGTACGATCCATGTGCACTGGAAGACAGATGACGCCCGGCTGCTTCCACTGTTTCCCAAATCAATTCTTACTGGTTTGTTTTAACAGATCCCAAGTCAATGCGAGTATCTTTTTAATATTATATATAGTAGCCTGCAAATGTATTTGTCATTTTTACCCTTTATATACCTACCTGCATGAAACCTCTGGGTGTGAGAATTTCAATTTAGTCAGTAAATCGATGATATAGAAACAATAGGCACTTGTGTGAAAATGTTAGACCACTTTGTGCTTTATTTAGGCATCTAAAACAACTTCTAAAAAGTCTCCTGCGTGTTACCTTTTGTTGCTGTGTTCCTTTTCTCTTACTATTATAAATGAACTGCATGTGTGGCCTATTAAAGTCATCGATCAAATTAGACAATCACTAATTTGCCTATTTGGACAACATTCCATGATTTTCTGTTACAGTGGTTTGATTTCATAAGCACAACAAACAGAAGCAATGAGGTGTACACTAACTATGTCTAAAGGAGAATCGGCAGATTGAAAGCGAGTGAGATTTTGCATACTGCACTCTGAAAATGACAGTGTATTCCGGCTCTCTTTGTTTTTAAACGCACTTTACTATTTAAAAAGTGAATTTAAATACCTTTATTTTTTGCAACTGGTTTTACTTTGAAATATAATACTGGAATTGTGCATGTAATATAATCTTATTTTACATGCCTGTGTGCTGTATGTGCTATAATAGTAATGGATGGGTGTAATAGGCAGGGCAGGCACCTCACTACGCTACACCGGCCCCTACTGGACAGGTCAGCTCAACCGGCCACCTTGCCTTTGTCCTCCAGGGTCCTCAGGCATCCACTCTCGAGTTCCTGGGTGTAAAGTGACGACTTGGGGATCGGAGGACACCCATTCACATGCAGTTCAACCGTTTTTAAAAGAGCTTTGAAACAGATTTTAAAATCAGAATTGTAAAATGTTGCCAGGATGTTAACAATGAAAAGACAAATGAGAAGCATGTTATTTAAACTGTTGTAGTAGCAGGTGGGGATGTGGAACACTAGATTTTTCAGAACCCTCGCTTACTCTTTTAAGAGGTTTATACCTACCTTCAGCTGCTTGAATCTGTAAGCAGTTGTGGCAAAGTGGTAAGGGGAACAGGTGTAGCAGTGATGCGATGCAGGAGTGAGGAACAGACAACAGTGATTCAGTGAACAAGTGTTTATTTGTGCTGTTTCAAGGTCTGGCGACCGTCAAATAATAAATCCCCGGCCGTACACAACAATGTGTAAAGCGCAGGGATGGCGAACACAGTACAGTCTCACACACAAACAAAGGCACGGTCACCAGTCCTGGGTGATATTCAAACGTGCAGGTGCTCCGTGCGGTGGTGCTCCGGATAGTGCTTTACGTGGCGACAGCTCCGGAGGTGTGCGCTAACTGTCTAGTGGTGTGAAAAAGATAGACAATTATAAACAAACAAAGACAACACACAACACTCAATACACTCTGAGAGCTCCTCTCTCAGTCCTTCTCTCCTCACGTTACCCAAATGAAGAAAAAGATCAGCGTTACCCTGGCCCCTATATGTAATCCTGCATGATATCTAGGTAAACGGTTGCAGCTGCCTTATTACTTGCAGCTGCCTCTCGTTTACCTTTCAAATCAATACGGTCTTACAACAGAGTCGCGCTTCTTTCCAGGCTGACCCACTTCCCTGACCCGGAAACGAGGCCAGCCCTTCCAGATACTTCTCCTCTCGTTCTTTAGTGCCCTCACAGGTCGGGAGGAAGATTCATCACCAGAACTCATGTTTCCGTCACATATCCCACCGCTCAGAGTGGAGCCGAAGGAACACTCGGCTAAATCTACCTTCCCCATTACTCCCCCCTCCCGGGAAAAATAATCCGCATTTTGGTGGTCTTTCCCCACACGGTGTACCATGTGGTACATGAAGGGCTGCAATGCCAGATACCACAGAGTTATCCGAGCACTGCTGTCCTTCATTGTGCTTAACCACTTAAGTGGGGCGTGGTCTGTGACCAGATCAAATGAGTGTCTCAGCAGGTAGTATCGTAAAGAGTGAGTAGCCCATTTAATGGCCAAACACTCTTTTTCGACTACGGAGTAGTTACGTTCCCGAGGTAACATTTTTTTACTTAGGTACAATATCGGGTGCTCTACTCCAGCTACTTTTTGGGACAAGACTGCACCCAAACCTACATTCGATGCGTCGGTGTGGAGGATGACTCTCTTGGTGAAATCTGGAGTAATAAGAGTGGGGGCCTGGCAAAGTGTACGCTTAGTATCAAACGCTCCCTGACACTCAGCTGACCATTTAATTAAATTTGGAGCACTCTTTTTGGTGAGGTCGACTAACGGGTTAACCACTGTGGCGTACTCGGGGATGAAGCGGCGGTAATAACCGGCTAAGCCCAGTAGTGACCTCACCTGAGTCTTGGTTTTGGGGATCGCTGCATCAACCAAAGCCTGGATTTTGGTGACTACAGGTCTCACCCTTCCATCCCCCATTAAAAATCCCAAATATTGAGTCTCTGTTTTTGCAAACACACAATTTCTCAAGTTAGCTGTCAGCCGGGCTGCCCTTAGAGACTGAAGAACGGCTGCAACCCTAGCCAAATCCTCTCGCCAGGTGGAGCTGTATATCACCACGTCATCAATATACGCTGCTGCATATTCATGATGTAGGCGTAAAACCTGGTCCATCAGTCTCTGAAAGGCAGCGGGCGCACCATGTAGCATGGTTTTAAAGTGGAACAGTCCTTCTGGTGTTGAAAATGCGTTTTTCTCTCTGGAGCTGCGGGTTAAAGGGATTTGTCAGTATCCCTTCGTCAGGTCCAGAGTGGAAATAAACCTCGCTTTTCCCAGTCTGTCTAAAAGTTCGTCGACCCGAGGCGTGGGATATGCATCGAACTTAGCAATAGCGTTCACCTTTCCGAAATCCACACAGAAGCAGTTGGTGCTGTCTTTCTTAGCCACTATGACGATCGGACTGCACCACTCGCTCCTGGAAGGTTCAATCACCCCAAGCTCGAGCATATCCCATACCTCTTTGCGAACGCCACTTCGTCGACTTTCCGGTATCCGGTACGGTCTCTCTTGCACTGTGACACCTAGTGGAGAGATGATGTCATATTCAACTAAGTTTGTCCTGCCGGGCACATCAGAAAAAACATCGCTGAACTCCTCAATAAGCTTACGCAGCTCTCTTTGCTGATCCGGAACCAATTGTTCCCCCATAGAAATCGCTCTTGTGCTCGGGGTCTCTGGACAGGGACCTAAATCATCCTCCATATTGCCTGGGGCTATAAATAAGACCTCCCTTGCCTGCCAGGGCTTTAACAAATTAACATGGTAAATTTCACGTTCATTCCGGTGATCGGGCTGTCTAATTTCATAATTTACTTTCCCTATAGCCCGAATCACCTCATACAGCTCCTGCCATTTAGCACACAGTTTCGATTCAGATGAGGGAAGTAGCAGCATTACCTTGTCCCCTGGTCGAAAGGTTCGAATCCGTGCATTTTTGTTGTAATGCTGCTGTTGCGGTGCTGAGCCGATCTGAGGTTGTCTTGGGCCAAACGACCGACCAAATCCAGCCGATCTCGTAGTAGGAGCACATACTTCACTACATTTTTAGACAAGCCTTTGTGCTCCTCCCACCCCTCCCTCAGCAGGTCGAGAATGCCGCGAGGCTGCCGGCTGTACAGGAGCTCAAAGGGGGAGAACCCCGTTGAACTCTGTGGCACTTCTCTTACTGAAAAAAGTAGGTAGGGAAGAAGCGATGCCCAATGTTTCTGCTCCTGTGTTACGAATCGCCTCAGCATCGACTTTAAAGTCTGATTAAAGCGTTCAACCAAACCGTCCGATTGTGGATGATAAACGGACTTCCTGATGGGACGTATTTTCAATATTTTGTACACCTGCTGTAACTTATTGGACAAAAAATTGGTTCCGTGATCAGTCAAAATCTCCTTGGGGATCCCTACTCTAGCCATAATCTGCACTAACTCGGTGCTATTGCAGCTGCACTAGTGGACCTCAATGGAACTGCCTCCGGGTATCGTGTTGCGTAATCCACCACTACTAATATATGCGTGTACCCGGAGTCAGAAGGTAGCAAAGGGCCCATTATGTCCATTGCAATGCGCTCAAAAGGAGTGGAAATAATGGGCAGTGGGACCAAAGGGGCGGGGCGCACTCGACCCGGCAGTCTGGGCATGTGGCTACATATCTCGACACATCAGTATGAAGACCGAGCCAATAGAATCGAGCCAATATCCGTTCCCTCGTCTTCTCGGCTCTGAGGTGCCCCGCAAAAGGGATATCATGTGCCAGCCTCATGACCTCGGTCCGACAAGACGGGGGAACCAATAATTGTGTTACAGGCTGTCCTGTGCCCGCGGCTAGGTTTACCCTATACATTAATCACCCCTTGATACTGAAATGTGGATATACTAGTGCCCCAGCACCATCAACATCCTTACCGTCAATAGACCGGACCTGCCCCCAAGCGTGCACTAGTGACGGGTCGTTACGTTGGCCCCACACTATGTCCGCGCTTGAGTACCACAGGTCCGGTACATCGAGAGGGGCTGGACTAGCCTCTGCCCTAGTCGGTCCAGTAACCTCGCTCTCTCGGTCACACTGCGTTTCCACTCCCTTTGACTGGTGTTTGTTACCATTACAGCACTCTCCCACCAGACCCCAGCCGTGTCTGAAAGACGATCCCTCCCATTTCGCGATCCGTCTCTCCTTATTTGTTTTTCTAGGACGGAAAAGAGGGGAAAACATTTCAGGATGAAAAGGGAACACATCACCAATTCATTCTCTTTTTTTTCTGCCACGTTTACTGACTGCCATTATTTGCATTAATTGTTTAAAGTTTGGCCAGTCTCAGCCCAGAATAACTGGGTGTGGCAACCTTTCCGCCACCCCGACTACGAGGTGACGTTTTATCGGTCCTACCGATAAGTATACTTTTAGTGTGGGGTATGTCGCCGTGTCTCCATGGATACAGGAGATGGCCACCTGACCTTGTGGCCGCCACGACACACTGCCCAAGAGAGCTGTCCTAATCAAGGTTTGCTCACACCCTGTGTCCACTAACGCGTGGGTTTTCACATTTCCCAAAACAACGTCAATCAGACAGGGCCCCTCCCGACCTTTTTCCCCGTGCTTACCCGTTTCAGATGCCCAATTGCATGCTGCCACGTCACACTCCATGGCAGCGGGGCAGGACCTGGCACGGTGTCCCGGCTGGTTGCATCTGAAACAGAGAGAGGGGACAGAGTGCGCATAGGTTACATATCTGTCCCGCTGCTGGTAGGGCAATGGGGCAGGGGCAACACCTCTACCCCAGCTGGGGGCAAACCTCGGTCTCCATGGGGGGGAGGCAAGGGGGCCCAACAGGGTCGGCGGTCTGGGAGGTCTGGGTGCCGGGAACGAGGGTGGTGGTGGTGGTGTTGGAGGAGAGGGAGGGAGAGGTTGGTGACTGTGAAAGGCAGGGTCTGACAATATCCCAATCCGGGCCGACGTCAGGGAGTCCTCAAAGTTTTCAGCCAGTTCGACAGCCTCCTCCAGGGTGTCGGGGTTGTGGCGCCGGATCCACGCCTGCGTTTCGGCGCCGACCACATGGCAGAATTGTTCTACCACAATGGCTTCCCCCATCTGCTGCGCGGTCTTTTTGTTGGGGGTCAGCCAATGGACCATGTGGTCGCACATCCGCTCTGCTACCACTCTGGGGCGTGTCTCCGGGGCTCGCCGGAATTCCCGGAACCGCGTCCGATGAGTCTCCGCTGTAATGTTGAGGTGGCGGAGAATAGCCTGCTTGACAAGGTCATAATCGGTGGCGTACTGGTCGCTCAGGGCTTGGTAAGCTGCCTGACCCTCCCCAATCAGGCAGGGTCCCACCTGGCTCGCCCAGAACTCCCGCGGCCATCCTGCCGTGGTGGCCAGTCACTCAAACGCCACCAAGAATGCCTCCGGGTCATCCTCCTCTGTCATTTTCATCGCCCTAGCCATGGCCAGCCCTACCCGTTCAATGAGCGCCGTGTAGCGCTCCTCCCTCCTTCTCTCCTCTGCATCCCGTCTGCTCTCCAGTGCCTGCAGCAGCTCCGCCAGTGCGTTGCGATCCATAATCCCACTTCTAACACCACATGTGGCAAAGTGGTTGGTAAGGGGAACAGGTATAGCGGTGATGCGATGCAGGAGTGATGAACAGACAACAGTGATTCAGTGAACAAGTGTTTATTTGTGCTGTTTCCAGGTCTGGCGACCGTCAAATAATAAATCCCCGGCCGTACACAACAATGTGTAAAGCGGGGGAATGGCGAACACAGTACAGTCTCACACACAAACAAAGGCACGGTCACCAGTCCTGGGTGATACTCAAACGTGCAGGTGCTCTGTGCAGTGGTGCTCCGGATAGTGCTTTACGTGGCAACAGCTCCGGAGGTGTGCGTTAACTGTCTAGTGGTGCGAAAAAGACAGACAATTATAAACAAACAAAGACAACACACAACACTCAATACACTCTGAGAGCTCCTCTCTCAGTCCTTCCCTCCTCACGTTACCCAAACGAAGGAAAAGATCAGCGTTACCCTGGCCCCTATATGTAATCCAGCATGATATCTAGGTAAATGGTTGCAGCTGCCTTATTACTTGCAGCTGCCTCTCGTTTACCTTTCAAATCAATACGGTCTTACAACAGAGTCGCGCTTCTTTCCAGGCTGACCCACTTCCCTGACCCGGAAACGAACTGTCAGGCCAGCCCTTCCAGATACTTCTCCTCTCGTTCTTTAGCGCCCTCACAGGTCGGGAGGAAGATTCATCACCAGAACTCATGTTTCCGTCACAGGAGTTTACACTGAATCGACAGCACAGTTATTTCCAGTCTTCAGTGTTGTCTCTGCTTGTGGTTGGAAAGATATTAGCAATTATAATACGCAAGGAAACTTTAGCGAAGCAAACCCCGCATATTTTTTTTCTCTTTTTTAAAAAAAAAAATCTTGGTTTTTCCTTTATAAAATTCAACATGTTTGGTTTGATCCTATGTTTTTTTTTTTTTTTTTACGAGAAATGTTTCAAAGAATACAGATAAAGCATCATTTCAAATAACCTTTAAAAAGCTATAATAAAAACACTTATCCCTAAAAAAATATTGATAAATCTAGAAGTAGCCATATATTATACACTGGGTGCTACATACTGTAAATGCTCCCTCATGAAAACGAAAGCATACTTTTATAGCTCTGGCATATGGCATATGGTAAGCCCTGCCAGTACTTTACATAGGAGCACCAAATACACATTCAGACTTTCACTGTAATTGTACAGTTTCCCCATGCCTTCCCCATGGTTACACTGTGCATTATGCTACAGTTTGCCAATTTAATGTACATATATGCTTTCCCATAGATCTTTACCATGCTTTCATTATGCATTTGCAAAGGGAAACTTTTTAATAATTCCTGTCCACCATGACTATAAAACATTTTCTACAACAGTTTTGTTTCCTATGGCGAGTTCTTTGGAAATGTCTAATTCCATAGCAGGGTTAAACAAAATCATTTTTCAGGTTTAACTAAAATGAGTTTTCCATTTCAGAAGGATAAAGGGGGTGTTGTATTTCAGTTTTAGATATGCACCTAAAACTGCAGAGATGCCTGATTTTAATCCCCACGTCAATTTGAAAAAGTCAAAGCTTAAAAACACACTTTTACTTCTATTTATTAGGTTTTTTTTCCCCAAACAAGATTACACAGCAAGAGATCTAACACCATTCTCTGGTACACGTGTAGCATATTCATTACAGAATAAGCTGTGGTAGAGATGAGGGGGGCACAGCTCCATTTACTCACGCTGATGAATATTGCACAGAAATACTGAGAACAAGTTTCCCTGACAACTATGGAATGTATGATGGTCAAGCAGGGAGGAATGAAAGGCAGGGAGGAAACTCAATTTCAAACAATATCACAACATTTTACAGGAACAGCTTTTTCGAAATCTAACAAGTGGTTTTTTTTTAAGTGCTGGGACAAATATTTGAATATTCAATACTGCTTGGCATGTATTTAAACAATTTTTGCATTTCTGATATTGTAAAAGAATACGAAAACTGCTTCAAAAGGGTATTGTGCAAACCAGTGCATGAAAGACCCATTCTACTGTGTGCTGCTCTTTGTTTGATCAGAATCATTGTTCATCTGGAGGATTCTTTAATATATCGTACAAATATATATATATATATATATATATATATATATATATATATATATATATATATATAGTGCCTTGCAAAAAAATGAATGAATAGTTGTTTTCTAATTCACTGATTTGATTAACTCATTGTTAGGTTATGTTGTAATTAAAAGTGCTTCATTATATACATGCAAGTGTCTTTCAGTAATTGTTTTCAGCAATTCATTGCTGTTGGATTTGAACTCAAATAGCAACATAAAAAGAGGTAGCGCTGTATTCAAAGAGGGAAAATATTTGTCCCAGCAATACTTTCAAACATGAAAAAACTCTTTCTGAGCGCAATTAAAAATAAAACATGAACTAAGAATATATTAAAAAAGTAGCCTACAATGCAAAAACAATAACATAATCACTCCTTTTTAAACACATTAAAAAGTGAACTGATCATATATCTGCTATTTGGACCACAGCACAGAGTCAAGCGGTTCATGACCTGGTAAAGTCCTGCACAGACACACAAAACCATTGCAAACAATGACAAGGAAAAGAGGCCAACTTAAAACACTAAAACAATCGACTTAATGAATTTATCTACTTTGAAAATATAGGAAAATGGAGCATACAAATACCACATAGTATATAACTTTTGCCAAGAGGATTTTCAAAATAAAAGCAGCCTATAATATAAAGTCCACAAAGGGGGTGGGGGCTGTATTAAAACCTGTATTAAGGTCACCTGTATAAAAGGCCATCTGTCTTTACAGAGCACATGCATATCTATAAAACATAATAATCTTTATTATAACTAAACAAAATTCACTTGCTGCAACATTCCCATTTTTTGGGAATATACTTTTCGGAAGTCAAGTCTTTGACATATGAAATCCTGGTCTAAGCAAATCCTGGTTCTGTGCTTTTGCACAATCGCTCCAGTGTGGAGGGTATTATTGCTTTTGAAAATATTCAATATGCTGTTTTGTATAATCAGTGTCTTTTGTTCTGCTTGTACAGTAGAGCTGGGATATCACTACCAGCTTCTAGTATCAGACTGTTTACCCAACCTTTAATGAACGATTCACTTGTAAGCCATTGACATGTACTGCTCCTCCTGATGAAACACAGTCGGTTTACATCCAATACAAGAGCTTAACCCATAATCTATTCTACTCAATCTGCTAAGGATCTTTTTTTTTTTTCTCAGAGTCTGTAATTTGCGGCCGACAACCATGCTTTCAAACAGAGCAATGTGCATGCATGTAAGCAATCTTTGAACTTGGCACATCGGAGACAACATTTAACCCCTGAGGAGATGCAGGGTTGCCGTAGGGGATTGCTACAGGTGAGTGTGTGCCAAAGGCAAGGTGTAGCGGAGCTGAGCCCTGTGATCCTTAGCTTATATTCTGAGTACTATGTAATTTAGTAATATTCTGAGGACAATAAACACACATAGATCAATATTTTATAACTGTAGACATCTATTTCGTGTAACTTTTTCCCTAATCCACAAAAGCAAAACTGTTGTTATAAAAGATTTTTCCTATAATTTTTTTTTTTTTTTTTTTTGAGAAATTTCTAGAAATTATACATTATCATTGGGGTATGTAAACTTTTGGCTACAACTGTATTTTAAAACCAATACACCTTTCAGAAATATCAAGTACTACACAGGCACACAAGAATTGATTTACACATAATTAAATTAAATCTAGTTGTCCTGTAACACTCAGATAATCTTTAACTACACTGAGATGAAACTAAAGCATACGCATTCACTGCTATTGAACGAAAAAACCTGAGACATGTTACGAATGTGCTTCACTGTTTATGACTTACTTGATTCTGCAATGAATAAAAAAGGAGGAATCCTATGTGCTGAAAATTGATTATACGACTCCAGAAAAACTACAATAAACTAATACACAACAGCTTTTCGGCATACTGACAATAACTCCTGCTTTCTTTTATATTAACATACCCATTGCTAAACCAAAGCTTTGATTTCAGTTTTAAAAATATCTAATTTTCTGTAGCCTACCACATTCACTTAAAAACAACCTTTTAAAAGCTTGTTTTCACGTTTGAATTACAGAACGTCCCTGGTCTGCACTGTTTCTATTGAATAACTTCACGGGTTAACTGAGGGCTTAAAATCAACTCTCCCTACACTGGACGAGCCTCAACACCTGTTCCACTGAAATCAGTTCAACATCTTCACTTTGAACCCTCTCTGAAGACACAACTCTAAAGTGTGCCATCCTCTAATGCTGGTCCCCAGGTATTAGATTCCCCAGTGCAAACAGGGGACTACAGACATGCAGACACACACACAGAGAAGAGGACTGCTTCGTTTTGTAACTTCAGAAGTGTTCAACTGCAGCTAACCAAAAGTAGGAAAATTAGATTTCAAAATACTGTGCTCCCCCTTTATCAAGCAGCATGATCGTGGCTCCCATTTGCCCCCCTTTATCAAGCAGCATGATCGTGGCTCCCATTTGCCCCCCTTTATCAAGCAGCATGATCGTGGCTCCCATTTGCCCCCCTTTATCAAGCAGCATGATCGTGGCTCCCCATATTTCTATTCCACTTGCCCTTCCATTCTCTTTATAAGGAAGAACACAAATAGCATGGTCCTTGCTATGGCTCCTGTCTATAGCACTGTGAAGGGGAAACACTATGAACAAAAGAATGGAATGGGTTCCTCTAAACAGGAAGTTAAAAAAAAAAAAAAAAAAAGCTACAAGTTTCCATTGCAGACAGCTGTAATGGAAATAACATACAAGTGTGCATATTCACAATTTGGCTTATGTTACAGAACTAGCCAATAAACACTAAGGTGCATTAAGAACCTATGGAGTTGTTTATTTGTAATATTAGTCTGGTGTTTCCCTTTTTTTTTTCATTATCACTAAAGTATTATTCATGTCTGACCAGAGGATGCGTATAGTTTATCCATACCTTCAAACACGCCATCGTAGATTCTTAGCTAATACTAAGATGGCAACATTTCAGCCACTGCCTTCATCAGTGAAAGAATTAGTTTGTCTACTAGCTTAGTTTCACCTAAGAATGCACTGACACTATTTGATTTTGTATCCTACTATAGAATAAAGTAAAACATACAAAAGTCACTGAACTTGATAGGAAGAATGGAAACGTAAAAAGATCATTTTTAAATAATTAAGGGAGGGGGGAACGGAAGACAAATGACTGATAACCATTATTAAAGCTAAAAAAAAAAATAAAATAACTCCTCACAATTTATAAATAAATGCACTTGCCAAAACACAGTACAGAAGCGAGGTTATGCAACTGTCCTCTTTGATAACACCACGTAATATCTGGATGATGAGATGGGGAGAGCAAGCTACCAGGTGGGGTTGTCCCAGCCGTCGCCTGCAGCGGGTTTGCTGCTCTTCTTGGGGGATTTGTTGCTCTTGCCATTCCCGGCACTCTCCCAGTTGTTATCCCAGACCTCCCAGCTCTCTCCGGTGCTGTGCTTGTTGTTAGACACGGTCTCCGAGCCCCCGTTGTCCCCGCTGTCAGAGCTCTTCTTCTCCGCTGCAGAGCTGATGTCTGCGCAGGTCTTGGAGGCGAAGCCGTCCCAGAAATCCGGGTCCGCAGCTGCGGTGTTGTTCTGGTAAATATCACCGGAGTTCTGATAGTTGTCTCCCAAACCATGCCTGGCAATGAGAAAAAAATAAATAAATACAAAGCGGCAGTCTGGAAATCACGTATCACTTTGTGTTCCTCTGAATGGCCATATTGAACCTGTAGCACGTTTGAATAAAGCCTAAGACTGACTCACAACCTGATTGGCTAATGGAGTCACAAAAACAGCCCCAGGCCAAGATCAACTGCCCTCTGATGTCACTCAGCAGTCAATAGTGAAAAAACACTATGCCTGCTGACATCATAAGCTTATTACATCATATATTTACTGTTTTTGGCTTGTAGTGGAAAACTATTGCCCTTGGGTTGAAAAAGCAACCTCCGGTGAGCAATAGAGCCCACTGTCTGCCACGCTTTCAACAATCAGGACACCTTTCCACTGTAAGCCTTAACTGCAGTCACTATTTATTAATTTGTTATTAATAACAAAGACTTCTCCAAAACAATATTAACACAAAACAATCATGGCAGTGATATACATCCCCCGACACGGCTGTTAATACAAAATTAGAATCATCTCATAAATCACAAATAATGACCCATTCCCACTGCCTAGCGCTCCGGCTACTGAGACACAAAACCTTCAAGTTTTGTATCTCGTACTCGATGTAGTCAAACTGGCTACAGAGGAAATGCGTCATCATGCAGCGAGGAGGTGCATGTAGAGAAGAAGCCGTCCAGAAATCACGTGGCTGTGGCTGACTTTCTTTCATACAGGTAAAGAAGGCATATGACATTTTCTTTATTTTTTTTCTTTAGGCGGAGCACTTTATTAAATTGAACAACGTTCATCTTGCTTCGGCACACAGGAAAAAAATCTGGTCACATTGCTTTTTTAAAAAAAATTTTATTCATGATAAAACACAATGACAAAAGCTGGTTATTTGTTTGGCAGTGCTCTCCTTCTTAACCAGATTGCTTTTTATTTTTAATAAGCCTATGTTTACGTGTATTTGTTAGCACTGGTTTCTTTAAAACACAATCCCACAATCCTCCAGTGACTTGGACCTACGTCAAGAATCCCTGAGGTTGGACAGGTTTGGAAAAAAAAGCACTGAAATGCTCTTCTGATTTCGGTGTGTAGCCATGGGCAGCTGAAGTCTGTAGCTCCAGACAGTGTAAACAAGGATACTGTCAATAGCTGACAAATGTCCTGTGCAAGTTTCATCACAATTGGGTAAGAGGTTCTTTAAAAAAAAAAAGTCACAAACAGAGATGCCTCACTTTTGTCTTTAGTTTTTAAATGTAATCATGGTATGGACTGAGATAATCAGCCCGCTTAGGAATCTCTGTTGGAGGAAGGTGCTCCATGCTAATTACTCTAGAGGCAACTTAAACATTGAAGGAAGGCAAATTCATTTATAAATGGCAATCACACAAGGAGCTGCCGATAGGCATCACTTTTATTGTATAAAATCATGTTGCAAATTGGACTGCTGAAGGCAGCCCCAGTGTGTTACTGGACTGAGATGCTTAGTTTAAACATTCAGTGAATAGCTAAACAGTAAGTGTTAGTTAGTTGTGGTAGTTGACTAATTCAAAGCACATATAGATTTGAATGTGAAGCTGGAGCTATGCTAAAAAATCAAAGCAGACTATTGAAAGTAAAGCAATTACCCATCATAGGAGTCCTCTGGTTTGCCTGAGAAGAAATTGGTCATATCCTTCCAGCCTTTAGTGCCAACGTCCTGGACCTTAAACAACACGAAGAGAGAAATCTCAACAGCATCACAGGGGCTCACACGTCTAATCAATGCTGTACATTTCAGTTGACAAACTGCAGGATGTTCACAAGTTCCCTAAGCATACGTACACCGAATCAGTCAAAGTGGATCTCTACCTTCCCCATTTTGTTTCATTTGAAATGGAATTTCATAGAAAAGTTATCATGGATGTTGTGCAGGATCTAAAGTGAAGTCTGATTGTCCATGCTGACTGTGATAAGCAATACCAGCAGACAAAACGTTGCAGCTAATGTCTGCAAGTATCATTTTCTTCACATGTGCAGGGGAACTTGAGATGCTCTAGGCAGATCATCCATAAAACTTTAAAAATCATGAAGATAAAACTATAAGAAGTTTACGCCATGTAGACCAAACGACTTCGTGAACATGCTACATAAGGACTTTAATGAACATGTATGTCAGTACCACACAAAGCCACATGTGTAAACTCAGAGTTGTCACAGTTAGATCTACTGGACATACAAGATGAAAGCAACCATTCAAAGTCCTTCTAACATCTGTACATATAAACTAGAGGTCAACTACTAATAATTACATTACTGTATAGCAGTATATTTGCCTACAATAGTAATAGATACTTACCACAATTTCAACATCCAGGGCAGAAAAATAATCAAGAAATACAACAATTAACACTTTTCAAAAGAAAAACATACACCATGTACCCTAGCCAGCCTCCACATCAAAGGTGGTAAACCTTTCAACTGGGCTTTTGGTGGGGTTTGGAGTACAGTAAGTGATGATACACTGCAACCTTTACTATTGCTCATATTTGCAATAAGACATCACATAAAAATATTCCTAAACGGCACTAAATCTTTAAGAGACCCACTCCTCTTCCCGGCTGGGTTTCTTTGAATACGGAGGCTGGCTCGGGGTGTGGAAATGGCTTGGTGTGGAAATGCCTCGTACCTTGTTAGCCAGCTGGCTGACACCACTCGTAACATCATCTAATATCTTGCCCTCTCTTACCTGGTCAAGTGAAACAGTTACTATTAGGTGAGCAAAAAAAGAATTATACAGGCACACAAATGTAATCGTTTCACACCATTACCAAAAAGACTAAAAGTGTAAGTGTGGCAGAGCACAGCTCTGCTCTTTAGAAATTGGCAGGGATGGGGTTAAATTCCCCTACCTGCCTGGGTTCATTGTGTTCAGGTGGCTGGGGTTGATTAGATGATTAGTTTAATTAACGATCAATCAGCGCCCAGCCACCTGACATAAAAGGAGGCCTCTGCTTCTCATTTAGGAGGAGGGAGCTGAGGAAGCAGGTTGGTGTTTGTGATTTTTGAATGTTTTGAATCCAGTGAAGGCATTGCCCAGCCTGGAAACCTTTATTTTTGTGAGTGTATTTTTGCTTTATTTGTGTTTAAATTGCTTTGTTTTGGCCCTTGTGCCCTTTCAGTTTTGTGTTTATTTATAATAAAATAGTTATTTTTTTGAACTACAAACTGTCTCTGGGCCTCAATACACTCACAAAAAATTCCAGGCTGGGCAAATTAATTAAACTAATCATCTAATCAACCCCAGCCACCTGAACACAATGAACCCAGGCAGGTAGGGGAATTTAACCCCATCCCTGCCAATTTCTAAAGAGCAGAGCTGTGCTCTGCCACAGTAAGTTACATTTCAGGTGCTTTTAAACTGCTCTTTAATAAAAGCAGTGCTTGCTTTTATTTTAATAAGTGTACCGCAGTCAATGTTTAATGGAAAACAGACATTTGTGGTGAGTTATTATTCTAGTACTTCAGAAAATATTCATACTGGGGGAAAAAAACATCTTTGGGACATTACTTAGCAGCAATCCAGTCAATCTGTAGATTTGTAAAGCAATTGGCTGAATGTGCTAGAATCAGCAAAGACATATGAGTATCAGCAAGTGAATCTGTCCCTGCTTGCTACTGTACTGCACTGACTGCAGCAGTGAGAATGCAGAAGTCTCACTTTGCCAGTCATTGCACAAGCAGTACAGTGCATCTCATCCCTAATGTACATTTAATTATCATGTAATAAAATATCCCCCAAAATCTGATTTATTACCACCCGACTAACTGCACAATTAGAAATGATTGGTAATTCAAAAGAAGCAATTGCCCGAGACAGTTAGCAGTTAGTTAGTGTTTTTTTTACAAACTGTAGTGGATGTGCATAATGAAATAAATTTAAAAAAAAAAAAAAAAACACTACAAAAATGACTACAAAAGATTTAGAAGTGCGTAGTTTTTCGAGATTTACGATTATACTGTAAATTTACAGTATAATCGTAAATCTCGAAAAACTACGCACTTCTAAATCTTTTGTAGTCATTTTTGTATTACTTTAGTATAAATACATGTTAATTTGGATTCATATGTTGTTTTTTTCTGACTTTATGTGAACGAAAAGACACACATTTGCCCGTTTTCTCATTGGAAATAGTGATATTTTGAAATATCACTGTCCTGGTCACAAAAGCAAAGTTTGTGGGGAATAATAGCCATTTTCTATATTTTTGAGGCATAAGCAATTAGGAAATAACACTTACTACCCAGGAAAAAAAAAAAAAAAAAATGTTACACTGTGTAATACCAGTACCCCAACCTTACCAGGTGATTAGTTACCATTGTATTTTCTAAACTTAGATCCACCTTTACCTTTTCATGTGTAGGTTTGATAACATTTTCATTAATTGTCTGACCTAACTCTGTCGCCTGGTCAGAATTAGAAAAAAAAAATAAGTCAGAATTGTATTCAAAATCGCAAGCAACATTTTTTATGTCAAGGCATTGCTCTGCAACAAAGCATCTAAGACAGAGGATTTATAGCAATTCAAAGCTTGACTTCCTAGCAAAGACAGCAACTGGGGAGTCTGCGTACATACACATCCATAGAACAGACAGGCACATAGATTCAGCTGTGCAAGACTTCAAAGCTCTATACACCGGCCACAGCTAAACTACTAAACGATGACTGGAAGCAGTTCTTTGACAGAAAAAGCAGTAGACTCTGGGAAAGCCGCATAACATTGTTCTTCGCAGGCCTGATTAAAAAAAAAAAAAGACATTGAGAAAGACTTTTCTTTCTTTTAGCATTTATATAATCTAGTACTATTGCAGGTTGAATAGTTATGGAAAGCCATCAATGCAGGTATTTTTAAGTCCCAGTTTTTTAAACATGATTGAAGATCCTGACACACTGCTAGTATAATACTGAACAGGTTCTTGATACAGTGCAAATCGATTCCTGGTACCACACCTATTCCTGTGCTGTAGGTCACATGACCATTTTCTTTAAGAAAGTTGATCAAATGTAAAATGTACCTACATGTAAAAGTGTGACAAACTGGCAGTCCCCAGTGCTAACGAAGGTCTTAAGGTTTCATCACAATCGGATAAGTGGATCTCTAGGCTGGGTGTGAAAGTGTGGGGCGCGCCTCCCTAGGGTCAGTAAGAGGGGCACAACTATGACTAAAGGGGCAGTTCTGTAAAAAAAAAAAAAAAAAAATTAAAAATTTATAAATAAAAAATAAAATAATATATATATATATATATATATATATATATATATATATATATATATATATATATATACAGAACTGCTTTTTTAATAACATACATAAATGACCTCTAATTAATCCAAGTTCTTCTTACCTTTCAAATGTGTTTCAAACTGAAGTGGCGCGTGTCTGTGAAACTGCAGTGAACAGAGCCGAAATGGGGGCTTCCATGTATGGACGACAAGCATAAAAATAAATAAATAAAAACAGCAGTACTATCTTAACAGGTGTTTTTTTTTTCCCTCCATTTAACCAAAAAAAGTACAGATTTAGCCAAAGACATACATTTTAAGCTAATTCTTAAGTTTTGAGATTTGTCCGTTTTCTTTTGGCACTGTCTGCAGAGGAGGCAGGGAAGGGGAGGGGCTGGATCTCGGAGTGTAAGGGCAGCTCTGCGGCATCAATGACAAATCAAACGCTTCAATGGGAAGGGGCCCGTTTGCATGGCAGCTTCAGAGTTAGCTGACAAAATGTTGTTGTTTTTTCTGGTAAAAAAACAGATTTATTTTTCCAGATTGAATTGCTGAATGATAATGTTTTTATAAACTGATTTTAAAATGTATACTAAGAAAAGAAGATTGATTTTACAAGACAAAATAACCTGCACTGATGGCCTCTAATCATATTCATTAGCAGGGAGTGCACCTTCATTCCTCCACCTTTTCTGTCTCCCAAGGTAAATGGTGTGAAGTTACAGGGTTCTATTTAGATATTGGCTTCCATTCAATATACTGGATTTTCAAACTACTGCAGTGACACAGAATGCCATCTAGAATGCAAAGTCAACCAGAACACAGTTACCTACAGGCAAGTCACATGTACTGGTGTTACAATGCAGCAGGGAGAGGGGAGGCAGTGTGCAGCACAGACTGTTAGTTAATAAGTAAAGTATTTAATATTCCCCCCCAGGATAAAGGGACATGACATTCAGTTTGAAGTGTTGTACTGCATTTAAGACATCCCAACAGACACTATGCTAGTTTTTCGATCCCAGAGCCAGGCTGCAAATAGACACATCAAAATTAATTTAACACCAAATCTTTTCAAGTACAAGTAAGTTGCATACAGGAAGAGAGAAGAAAAATTGTTTATTTGGTTTAGCTTTGTAACTGTAAATCTGGCTCTGGGAGTGTGACATATCGATAAAACAGAACAATGAGAAAATCTTCACTATAGCAACTTTAATCCTTATATATATATAGCCCTATGAAACAGCTCAAGAAAGCAGCAGTACTGTACAGCTACACTGCTGCTTGAAAGTATGTGAACCCTACATGGGGTGGTCTTTCTTTTCATATATTTTAGACAAAGAACCTTATAAATCCTTCATCTAAATCTAAATTTTTGATGAGGACAGCCTGAATAACACATACACACACACACACACACACACAAAAGAAGATCTATTCTCATTATTCATTTAACAAAACATGTTTATGTAACAGAAACTCAAAAATCCTTGTGCGCAGAAGCAAGTGAACCTTTTGATTCAATCACTTGTGGCACCTCCTGTAGCAGCGATGACTTCAACCAAGCATTTCCTATAGTTACTAATCAGTCTCTCACATCTTCCATGAGGAATTTTTGCCCATTCCTCCTTACAAAACTGCTGCAACTGCTTCACATTTGAGGGCTGTCTTGCATGATTAGCCCGCTTCAGGTCTTGCCACAACATTTCTATTCGGTTGTGGTCTGGACTTCGACTTGGCCAATCCAAAACACAAAATTTCTTCCTCTTAAGCCATTCTTTGGTAGATTTGCTAGAATGCTTAGGATCGTTGTCTTGCTGCAATACCCATTTACCTGACGTTCTCCTCCAGAATTTGGTATAGCTGTGAATTCATGGTTCCCTCAATGATGGCGAGTCGTTCAGGGCCAGAGGCAGAAAAGCAGCCCTAAACCATGACACACCCACCACCATGCTTGACAGTTGGGATAAGGTTATTTTGGTGGTGGGCATTGTTAGGTTTTCACCAAATGTGGCGTTTGTGGTTGTGCCCAAAAAGATCAATTTTAAAGAACATTCTTCCAGAAGTCTACAGGATCATCCAGGTGGTCTTTTAAGACGAGCAGCAATGTTCTTTTTGTAGAGCAAAGGTTTCCTCCTGGCTACCCTCCCATGAATACCACTGCCATTCCGTTTGCATCTTATTGTTGAGGTATGAACATTGACATCTGCTTCAGCAAGGGAGGCCTGCAGATCATTTGATGTGGTTCTGGGGTTCTTTTTGACCTCCTCTACCATTTCTTGTGTTGCTCTATGGGATAATTTTGAAGGACGTCCACATCTAGGTAGCCACCTGTTTTGCAATGGTTTTATAACCCTCTCCAGACTGATGAGCACTTACAACTCTCTTCCTGAGGTCCTCAGGAGGTCTCTTTACATCGTAGCATGGTGTGTATTACAGTGACCTGTACGGGTAAGACCAAACTGAAAAGGTTTCTTACCTTTATATAGGAAAGCGCCGCCCAAACTTTCTCCTGGAGATCTGCTCTTTGATTGGTTAACTTGGTACCCAATTATTTACCCACCTGATTATAGTTACCTTCTTGATTGAGCTAATGCAACTTGAGGTTCACTTATTTTTGCACATGCACTGATTCTTATTTACCTGTCTTTATTCTACTACATACATCATTACCTCTAAAAAACACATGGAATTTGTAAATATAAACCCTTTCTTTTAGTAAAGACTGGTTTTGATTAAACAAGGATTTCATAGTAAAAACTTTCTAGAATTACACTAGGGGTTCACAAACTTTCAAGCGCAAGTGTAACTGATTATCGGTAAAGTAAAACTACTCCTCTGTTGAGTTTGGACTCATGGGACACGACCTGGAGGTCTGCTTCACCTCTTCAAAGAGCACAGGCCTGAACTCAACCCCTCTCATTCATTCAGATCAGCTAACAGCAGATACAACAGAGCATGAAAAGAGAGACAGAGGGGGGTCTGTCAACAATTTTCAATGCATTATTGAAAAAATCTTTTGAAAACAAAACACTTCGACAAATAAGCTTTGGGACATGGCTTGACGTTAAAAAAACAAACAGGAGAACAAACGAGGCATGCACAGTGAGACACAGCTTCTTTACCGTCTCCAGAGGTGGCCTATAGCCCCCAAACTTAATCCACAAGAAAGGTTGCAGAAAGAGACAAAAGGAGCACATCAGCAGAAGAGCTACATGTAGAGGAAGCTGACTTGGGGTAAAACGGATTAGAACAAGAGATGCTGGCATTCCAGTGAGAAACATATCATGCCAAAACATCACTGCACAAGGACTTCATATGACATATTGTGAGGCGAGAGTGTATTAAATGGAATGTCCAGACAGTAATTTATGTGTACAGAAATAAAATAATTTATTTTTATTTTCTATACACAACAAAAAGGATTAAATAACAAACGAAAAACAAAATGGTGTGAGGGAAGGAGTGCAGGGGTGAAATCCAAAACAAACTGATGACTCGTCTTTAATTTGTCTTCGTGGTGACCATACATACAAAAAAAAGACAAAAGAAATGTTAGTATTTCAAAAAAAACCCGCTGCACAAAACCAGTATCTCCCTTCACCCGTGACTCCTCCTACTTTTACTTTCGGACCAACACCGAACACAGTAGTACGTTCCCTTTAGTATGTAATGTCCCGCCTCTGTAGTCAGTGGAACACCAATCCCCAACCGACACGTGTCCTTATCCTTCACTTGACTCCAGTGGCTGGAATTTACATACTCGTACTTCCGCCCCTCACCAAGGTGCCGCCCCTCAAAAAGATGACTTTTGCCATGGTCACGAGATCTTGGTAAGGGAAGTCCCGAGTTGGTTTGATGCCACCTACTGTCGGGAGGCTGAATCACAGACCGAAACCCCTTTGACTCATCACATATCCCACCCCTCAGAGTGGAGCCGAAGGAACACTCGGAAACCTCTAACCCTTCCCTTTTACCTCCCTCCCGGGAAAAAAAATCAGCATTTTGATGTAACTTACCCGCACGATACCTTATTTGAAAGGCGAAGGGTTGGAGCGCCAGGTACCACCGCGTAATCCTAGCGTTTGAATCCTTCATCGTGTCTAACCACTTTAAAGAAGCGTGATCTGTGATGAGTACAAAGGGTCGTCCCAGAAGATAGTATTTTAAAGATTCCACTGCCCATTTCACTGCCAGGCATTCTTTCTCCACTACCGAATACCTCTGTTCTCTGGGCAGTAACTTCCGACTGATGTATAGTATCGGGTGTTCTATACCATCTCTCTCCTGGGACAGAACCGCCCCCAGACCAGTCTGCGATGCATCTGTCTGCAGGACGAACTCTCGGCTGAAATCCGGGCTTATTAATGCTGGGGCCTGACTCAAATTAGTTTTAATAGATTCAAAGGCTGTCTGACACTCTGCACTCCACTTAATTTTATTTGGAGCGTTCTTTTTAGTGAGATCAGTGAGAGGGGCGGCTATAGTGGAAAAGTGTGGAATAAAGCGGCGGTAATAACCAGCCAACCCTAACAGTGATCTCACCTGGGTTTTCGTGGTAGGTACCGGTGAATCCAACAAAGCCTGGACTTTTGAAACCAACGGTTTCACTCTACCCTTACCCATTATGAAACCTAAATATTTAGTTTCTTCTTTTCCAATAGCGCACTTTGCCATGTTCGCTGTGAGCCCCGCCCTCCTCAGAGACTGTAAGACGGCTTCTAATCTAGTCAAATGTTCTCTCCAGGAAGAACTATAAATGACTACATCATCGATATACGCAGCTGCATACTCTCGATGAGGTTGTAAAACCCTGTCCATTAGTCTCTGAAAAGTAGCAGGCGCTCCATGAAGTCCGAACGGCATAGTACAAAATTGAAAAAGACCCTCTGGGGTTGAAAATGCCGTTTTCTCACGAGAGGCTTTCGTTAATGGAATTTGCCAATATCCTTTCGTCAGATCCAGAGTTGAAATAAACCGAGCTTGCCCCAGTTTGTCTAAGAGTTCATCTACTCGAGGCATGGGATATGCATCAAACTTGGAGATAGCATTCACCCTCCTAAAATCGATACATAATCGTAGTGACCCATCTGGCTTGTCTATTGGTACTATTGGGCTACACCACTCACTTCGGGAAGGTTCAATTACCCCAAGTTTCAACATACACTCCACCTCCCTTCGAACAGAATCTCTCCGACTCTCTGGAATGCGATACGGTCTCTGTCTAACTCTTAGACCTGGCGGAGTGATAATAGCATGTTCGATCAAATGCGTTCTTCCAGGCACGTTAGAAAACACATCACTGAACATTTTAATTAGATTGCTTACCTCTTCACGCTGATCAGGAGTTAATTGTTCCCCCATCGGGACCTCAATTGCTGACTCTGACTCAATTGAGGGTCCAAAATCCTCTCCCTCCTGTACAGGAGATATAAAATGGACTTCCCGTTCTTTCCACGGTTTCAGGAGATTAACATGATAAATTTGACTTTCTTTCCGACGCCCAGGCTGTCGGATCTCATAATTGACTTTACCAATTGCTCGAATAACCTGAAAGGGACCCTGCCATTTAGCAAACAACTTAGATTCCGATGAGGGCAACAATAACAACACTTTATCTCCAGGTCGAAAGTTCCGAATTCTTGCATTTTTATTGTAGCTTTGTTGCTGCTTCTGCTGTGCCGCTTTGAGATTGTCATGTGCCAATCGACCGACTAATTCTAAGCGATCGCGTAACTGCAACACGTATTTTACTACATTTTTAGACTCCTTTGACTGTTCTTCCCAGCCTTCTCTTATGAGATCCAAGATACCCCGCGGCTGCCGACCGTACAAGAGCTCAAACGGGGAAAACCCCGTTGAGGATTGTGGTACCTCGCGAACTGCAAAGAGCAAGTAGGGAAGCAGTTTAGCCCAATTGCGTTTTTCTTGATCTACAAAGCGGCGCAACATATTTTTCAAAGTCTGATTAAATCGTTCAACAAGCCCATCCGTTTGTGGATGAAAAACTGAGGTTCTAATTGAACGAATTTTCAATAATTTATATAGTTGCTGAATACAGTCTGACATAAAATTAGTGCCCTGATCAGTGAGAATTTCTTTCGGGATTCCCACCCTAGAGAATATTTTTACCAATTCATTCGCTACAGCTATTGCATTCATAGAGCGTAAGGGAACAGCTTCTGGATATCTCGTTGCGTAGTCCACTACTACTAAAATATACCGATATCCTGACTCTGTTCCCTCCAGAGGGCCTACTAAATCTACACCAATCCTTTCAAACGGTACCCCAATAATTGGAAGTGGAACCAGAGGTGCGGGGCGAACTGACTTAGGGGCAGCTAATTGACATTCAGGACACTCCGATACATACTTCCGCACAAGACCATAAACCCCAGGCCAAAAAAACCGGGCCAGAATTCGTTCCTGAGTCTTTTCAGTTCCCAAATGACCTGAAAATGGAATGTCATGCGCCAATCTCATGATTTCTGACTGAAAAGGCCTAGGAACCAATAACTGTTTTACGAGCTGTCCCGTCCCGGGAGCCCGGGTTATTCTATATAATAAGTGCCCAGATACAGAAAAATGCGGAAATACCACCGGTTGTCCTTCCTGCATATCCTTCCCCTCGATATATCTAACCCGTTTCCAAGCATACTGTAACGTGGGATCATTTTGTTGTTCATATCCCAAGTCAATATCTCGGTCCCAATGGTTAGGTACACAGAGAGGAGTGTCTTTTATTACATGACCTTCCACCTCAGTAACCTCGCAGCCCCGGTTACACTGAATACCTACTCCCTTTCCTTGCCGTTTCAACGATTGGTTTACTTTTGTGTCAGACCCCTCCCCTTGTCGTCTCAGAGTTCCCTCATATTTTTCCACCCGACGCTCTCTTTTTGTTTTTCTTGGGCGGATTTTAGGGTTAAACAGGTCGGATTGCAACGGAAAAATCTCGCCAATTGTTTTCTCCTGTTGCTTTAATTGTCCCCTGGTAGAAACTAAGACCATTTCCCGACCTAAAATACGATCAAAAAACGGCCAGTCTCTTCCCAGGAGAACAGGGTATGGTAAACATTGCGCTACAGCCACTTTAACGCAAGCTGAATAATCACCTACAATAAGTCTAACTTTAGTGGTGGGATAAACCCGAGTTTCTCCATGAATACAGGAGATAGCCACTTTACCCTGTGGCTCCCAGGCTACCCCATCCAAGAGAGCTTGCCGAATCAATGTTTGTGCACACCCAGAGTCCGCAAATGCGTAAGTACTCTTTCCCCCGACCTGTACTCTTAACTGATAAGGGCCCTCCCGACATTCCCCAGTGTTCCTACCTGTTACTGCTGACCAGGATCTTGTCGCCAGGTCCACCTTTATTACTGGACAATTCCTGGCAATGTGTCCAGGCTCATTACATTGGTAGCACACTTGGTTAGGAGGCATCAACGGAGTTAATCTGTCCTGCGAGTCCGCGACCGGCAGGTTAGGGGGATTCTCTCTCGCCCAGGATGGGGCTAACCTCGACCTCCATGGTCTGAAGGTCCGGTTACCCCCTCTGGGCTTCATTGGTTGGTTGGTCCGAGTTAGTTTAGGGGCAGGAGTGGGGTCTGACCCGGCACCTTCGTTTGCGTCTTCGTAGGCCTCCGCCAGGAGGAGGGCATCCTCGAGAGTGGTAGGTCTATTCCTCTTAATCCACTCTCGATTCCCTGGCGGTAGTATAGACGCAAACTGTTCTATAACTATTTTCTGCACCAGTTCTTGGGGTGTATGTTCTTCTGGCCGCAGCCACCGGGTGCACTGATCTAAAAGATATTGTCCCGCAACCCGGGGCCGCATCCCCTTGGACAGCTGGTATTCCCGAAAACGGCGCCGGTATGTTTCCTCCGTGATCCCGAGGCGTGAGAGAATGGCTTCTTTAACTTTAACATAGTCCCCTGCATTCGTGGCCGTCAGGGCTCGATACGCTGCCTGAGCTTCCCCTGTCAGGCAGGGTGCCAATTTCATGGCCCAGTGTTCCCTAGGCCACTCTGCAGCCTCTGCCACTCTCTCAAACGTAATCAAGAAAGCCTCGGGATCATCTTCCGAGGTCATCTTCTGAAGATTAGGCTGAGCTGCAAACATCCGGGCAACCGCTCTCTCTGATGTTGATATTGATAGTTTTTCTACCAGCTGTCCCAAGAACTGGGCGAGCTGTTCCAGGTGCCGTGTCTCTCTCTCCTCTCGCTTCTCCTCCTGCTCCCTAAACATTGTCAAAACTGTAGCTGGATCCATTTTCACTTCTGACACCACGTGTGAGGCGAGAGTGTATTAAATGGAATGTCCAGACAGTAATTTATGTGTACAGAAATAAAATAATTTATTTTTATTTTCTATACACAACAAAAAGGATTAAATAACAAACGAAAAACAAAATGGTGTGAGGGAAGGAGTGCAGGGGTGAAATCCAAAACAAACTGATGACTCGTCTTTAATTTGTCTTCGTGGTGATCATAAACAAAAAAAAGACAAAAGAAATGTTAGTATTTCAAAAAAACCCGCTGCACAAAACCAGTATCTCCCTTCACCCGTGACTCCTCCTACTTTTACTTTCGGACCAACACCGAACACAGTAGTACGTTCCCTTTAGTATGTAATGTCCCGCCTCTGTAGTCAGTGGAACACCAATCCCCAACCGACACGTGTCCTTATCCTTCACTTGACTCCAGTGGCTGGAAGTTACATACTCGTACTTCCGCCCCTCACCAAGGTGCCGCCCCTCAAAAGATGACTTTTGCCATGGTCACGAGATCTTGGTAAGGGAAGTCCCGAGTTGGTTTGATGCCACCTACTGTCGGGAGGCTGAATCACAGACCGAAACCCCTTTGACTCATCACACATATCTTCATCAATAAACTTTAAATACACAACTCAGGCACACATTAAATCACAAAGCGTCAACTGACCATTTAGAATGAACATGTTTTTTAGTTTAGATTAATAAAATAAAAGTTTGATATGCATAAAAATGGTTCTTGTCTCCTGCTGGCTATTTAAAAGTCTCACTTTTGTGAATATAAACCTGTATTTTATTGACCAAAAAATAATCTTTACATAACTCCTGAGTTAAAGCTTTGTGAATATGTTTCCTATGAAAGCACCAACAAGAAACTTATCAATCAAAAAACACAAACTATTGATTGATTTGATTACCCTATTGTAAACTGGGGGTGCAATACATCAACCACTTATTTTAAGGGGTAATCCGGGGCTATAAAATGCTCTTTGTGGGGGTGTATAAGTTAATCAAATCAACCCCTAAGTCAAGTAGATAGACATCTGGGCGAGTGCCTTCATCAGTCGACACATCTGTCTACTTGACTAAGGGCAATGAAAATCTAACACAGGGGGAAAAGAAAGTAAGTTACATTACCTTTTGAGTCGCCTGACTTGCAAGTTTTGTGGTCTGTGGGATAGATTTAAAAAAAAAAAAAATGTTCATGGAATCATTTAGGGTAAAACAAGTAAAAATACATGCGCCTCCCACCTTAAAATTAGATGCTAGTGTGACAACCTGACATATGCATTACCACCCAGGTACAATACAAAATGCACATTGTACAGAACAGTGTTTATAGAGGTGTTAATCACTCAGAGGGTTAAACATAAAAACCTTGTTGCTTGTAATACAGATACACTTTAATCTTTTGTAACCTTAAGGTAGTAATCTTTTTTTTTTTTCTATTTAAACCATCTAACTATGGGTTACAATATACTTTCTTAAGTTACACTATACTAAAATGCAAATATATGATCCTGTTATTGCCAAGAACTGCCCGCAGTGTTCCGCTAGCTGGACATCAATCTCTAAAGAATCCCACTGCCTCAAGCACTTCCCAGCACAGCGGAATGGACTTTGTCTCTAGCCTACAGTCAGTCGCTGAATTACAGTTCCACTGACACTAACATTTTTTTAAATAGACCAAGAGCATGCTCCAAGGCAGTGATACTCCATTTGGTTTCTTTTTAGCCATGAAAATACCTAGACATTTATAGGAGATAGGGAAACCTTACCCACATATCTCTGAACATCTAAAATCAAGAAACCTTTGCAAAACCAAATGACTTAACAGGTGTTCAGAAAACCATTTTGTTTTTCTTACTTGATCGTGTTTCAAAAGGTAGTCATTCAGGCTGACCTGTATTCTAGCTGATCGTGTTTTATAAATAGATACACAATATAACAACAAATACAGCTATGCCCTATAGAATGAAAACTGCAAAATAATGTTATGTTAACACATTGAATTACACACTGCTTCGTAGTTTTCCACAAACTTAACTTTTCAAAATCTAACATGAAACACTATTACTACTTTACAACTTTTGCGATATCATTTTGTAGCTTCTAGGATTACATGATGCAAAGCTTTTGGCAATAGCTGTACATATTTATTTATACAGTACATAAAAATAATGATAATTGTTAACTGCTTCTATGCAGCCAACATACTGTTATCTTACTTACATTTTCTTTTGCAGCTGTTGCAAATTTGCTTGCACCGACTGCAAAACTGCTCCAACCCTGTTGATAAATCGACATAGGATTTTGTTTTTTTGGCTTTGTTTTTTTTGTTTAAATGTAAAAAGGAATATTTTGGTAATAATGCTTTGAACAACATGTGGTAAAGAACATCCAAAGCTGGTTTCATCGCAGCGAGAGAAGAGCTTCTCTAGATAGTGTTACTCCTTCTTTAAAACGCAGGATTTTATAGTGTCAAAACTAGTCAGTACGGTTGGAGCTCCCATTTGCCTCAGAATGCATTTCCACAAGCCCATGTATTCCCAGAAGGAGGAACACAAAAAGCACAGCCTCTTAACTGCGGTTCCTGACCAGTGTTACAAAAGGGGTAGCTCTCTAAAACTGTAAAGTGTGACACATACTGATGCATATGTGCAGCAATACATCATTTAATGGAAACAGCATGTCAATAACATCCATTCCCCACCGCTGCTGTAAATTCAAAATCAGAGGTCTCAGGATGAAGAGAACGTTGATGAGCATGACATACATCAACAGTATGTACAGAACTGTGCAGAATAAATACAACATTTCATGACTTAGCCAGATATACGCAAAGATTACTCAGACACATGGACGAAAAGACAAGAGCACCCCCTTGTTAATGCCAAGTTTCATGACAACTGGATAAATGGTTCTCCAGATATATGCAATACATACGTATGATCGCCGCAGCAGACATTATTCATGACTTGTGTAACAATTTAAAAAAAAAGATGTATAGCATAATAATGAAAAGGAATGTATTACAGTGGCTCTCAAAAGTATTCAACCCCCCTTGGACTTGTCCACATTTTATTGTGTTACAACATGGAATCAAAATGGATTTAATTAGGAGTTTTTGCCACTGATCAACACAAAAAAGTCCATAATGTCAAAGTGAAAAATAAAATCTACAAATTGTTCTAAATTAATTACAAATACAAAACAGAAAATAATTGATTGCATAAGTATTCACCCCCTTGAGTTAATATTTGGTAGAGGCCCATTCTTCTTTGCAAAATTGCTCAAGCTCAGTCAAGTTAGATGGGGACCTTTGGTGAACAGCAATTTTCAACTCTTTCCACATATTCTCAATTGGATTGAGGTCCGGGCTTTGACTGGGCCACTCCAGGACATTGATCTTTTTGTTTTTAAGCCACTCCAGTGTGGCTTTGGCTGTATGTTTGAGCTCACTGTCCTGCTGGAAGATGAATCTTCTCCCCAGGTCTCTTGCAGACTTCAGCAGGTTTTCCTCCAGGATTTCTCTGTACTTTACTGCATCCATTTTGCCCTCTATCTTCACGAGATTTCCAGGCCCTGACGCAGAGAAGCATCCCCATAGCATAATGCTGCCACCACCATGCTTGTCAGGATAATGTGCAGTGTTAGGCTTGCGCCAAACTTTGCGCTTAGTGTTGAGGCCAAAAAGCTCTATTTTGGTCTCATCAGACCATAGAATCTTCTTCCACTTGGTCTCAGAGTCTCCCACATACCTTCTGGCAAACTCAGTCGAGATCTGATGTGTTTTTTTTTTTTCAACAATGGCTTTCTTTTTGCCACTCTCCCATAAAGGCCAGTTTTGTGAAGCACCCAGGCTATTGTTGCCATATGCAGTGTCTCCCAGCTCAGCCGTGGAAGACTGTAACTCCTTTAGAGTTGCCATAGGCCTCTTGGTGGCCTCCCTGACTAGTGCCCTTCTCACCCGGATACTCAGTTTCTGAGGACGGCCTGTTCTAGACAGATTCACAGTTGTGCCATATTCTCTCAATTTCTTAATAATGGACATTACTGTGCTCCGGGGGATATTCTGTGCCTTGGAAATGTTCTTATATCCTACCCCTGATTGGTGCATTTGAAGAACCTTATTCCAGATTTGCTTTGAATGTTCTTTCATCTTCATGATGTAGTTTTTGAGGAAATGTACCAACCAACTGTGGGACCTCCCAGAGACAGGTGTATTTAACTTGAAATCATGTGAAACACCTTAACTGCACACAAGTGGACTCCATTCAACTAATTATGTGACTTCTAAAGACAATTAGTTGCACCAGAGCTTATTTAGGTGTGTCATAGCAAAGGCAGTGAATACTTATGCAATTAATTATTTTCTATTTTCTATTTGTAATTAATTTAAACAATTTGTAGATTTTATTCACTTTGACATTATGGACTTTTTTTGATTCATTTTGATTCCATGTTGTAACACAATAAAATGTGGAAAAGTCCAAGGGGGTTAATACATTTGAGAGCTACTGCACATGTGTTGCTTTGCTTTGACAAGTTTAAAGTCAGACGACCATGTGCACAAACTGACAATCTGACATTACTTCAAATCAAATGTAAGTGGAAAAGGGGACTCTTGTTGATCAGGTTTGAATCACTCCAGGTTTTTATGGTAAGCTTAGTCACACACAAGCTTTTTCCCTCTATAATCCAGGTCATAGTAAGAGCTTGCATTGCACAAACTCATATGGATTCACCTCATCGTCTTTGTATTTTGGCAAGTTTTTTTTCTACTTTCCCTTACTTTTTGTAATATTTGCAATCATTCCAACAGCCATAACTCATTGATTTGAATTGATTTTAGTACAGCCTAAGAACTACCGTGGATTGTTTTGAAGTGCAGATATCCAGGTTGAAGAAACTATTCATTACAAATCACACTGCCTCATCCCGGTAATGTTATGTCCAGGACTTCAAATGGCATCCACTTAGTTTGAAACCCTCAGGTTTTCAGAAACCGAGCCTTTTCCATGTTTACAGCAGGTGTACTTGAGTAATAGACAAGTCACTCTATAGTGTTACAATAACACGACTGTTATACAATCTAATATAGTCTCAAGTCAGCGTTGTAATTGTTGGATAAGATGCACGGATTACTGACAGAATCTGCTTGCTTTGGCTTTTTATTTTAGGATCAAGGGTCATGGACGCCACTTGTAGCCATGGAAACATAATTACTGGACTGAGGAAAGACACTGGAATTTGAAGGAACAGTTCAAAGCACTTTCCCAGGTCATTAAACCAAATCAATCAATAAATAAAATCAATAAAACTCCTCCTGTCAAAATGTAATAGAACATAAGGAACGGTTTGTAAACAAGAAAAAAATTGATATATATATTATATATATATATATATATATATATATATATATATATATATATATATATATATATAATATAGTATGCAACATCGAGTGTCTGAAGGGTAAAGCATACCACACCAGAGATAGAAGACTATGTATGCATTAGAGATTGTCAACCATATGATCCATCATAAATATATCGTACCAGATGCACTTCTATATAACTGTGTGCATACTACCCCCAGAACACCATCAGAGAATCTGTGAGCACCTCTTCATTTGCTTACCGAGTATATAGATGACATGGCATTATTAAAAAAGTCATCTTCCTTCTTCTGTGGAGTGACAGTGTTTCCAAAACCAACATAGCGATTCTCCTCACCACCGCTGTGTCCCCTGCCACTGCGGAGAGATTCACAACCGATCAGTTCTGTGCTGCTTTAAACACCAGCTCCCAGACATACTGTACCGTAGAACACAGCGACCTGCAAAGTTTAGATTTCACAGAGATGGTGCCTACATTGAACAGATAATGTGTACTGGTACTATGTACAGATGGCGATACAAAAGGGGGACCACAGGTATATTGTGTGCAATGTAGAGTTTATTTTAAACTAAATAGTTTTCAAACATATAGAATCTAAAAATCCCCCAAGTGCCCCTTAGCGTGTTTCACATACTGCATGTTGCTATGTGAAGTAAATGTAGTGTTAAAAACAGTGCTCATGATCGTTCCCTCTAAGGCTACAATGCACGCATTTTTCGCAGTAAATGATAACAACCTTAGCATTCAGTTTACTAACTTTCGCAATTTATTATCATAAATATCAAACTCAAATCAAGATTCCAGTCTCTCGAGGTAAACCTATTATTTTCATTAACATAAGCATATTTGTGTCTGTCTTGCAGCTGATTCTTCGATTTCCTTCTGTAAAAATGCACGTCACATTAGTGCGGACACCTGCGAATCGTTAGGTTATTATCATAACCCTGGTTCCCTGAAAAGAGAATGACAACCATTACCGAATGGGAAGAGCCTCTCTGACCGTCAATCTCTGAGCAAATATACAAAAGCTGCCCTATCAGGGCCCTGTTGGGAGGGGAAGTCCCGCCCATCTCCCGCTGAAGAAGGACGCCCTCACAGTAGCACATCGCCATTTTCTTTCGAAACAGAGGTCAGCTGGGGACACGACCTCAAACGGAAAAGGTTGTCATTCTCTTTCAGGGAACCAGGGTTATGGTAATAACCTAACATTCCCTTTCAATTTGAATGACAACCATAACCTAATGGGAAAGCTGTGCCAAAGCTGTCGTGGCTCCAGATTACCGACAGTACAGCCCCACGACAATAACAACAGAGCCCACATGACGCCTAAGGTTATGCCGCCTGCAAAACTCTAGAGCCCAGAGAGGGTCTCGTTCGGTTGGTCACATCAAGGCGGTAAAAACGCGCAAATGTCTGAGTACCTGTCCATGTAGCAGCATTGCATAACTCATCTAAGGAGGTGTCATTAAGGAAAGCCCACGAAGTTGCCTGGCCCCTAGTAGAATGGGCCGTAATGTCCCCCGGTAACAGGGAGTCCTTCATGAGGACAGCGCATGAAGCTCACTTACTCGTCTAGCAGACATAATAGCTATTAAAAATGCCACTTTTAATGAAACAGGCCGCAGTTCTGCTGACGCCATGGGCTCAAATGGGGGACCCATAAGGGCCTGCAGTACCAGTTCTAGATCCCACTTGGGGACCATAATTTTCATGGGAGGACGAAGCCTTCGAACCCCTTTAAGAAATTGCACTGCCAGGAAATGTGCCCAGGGGACACCGAGTCACACTGATATTGTTGCCAGGTATACCTTCAAAGTGCACGCTGATTTTCCTGCGTCAAACAGGTGTTGTAAGAAGGTTAATATCGCCTCAATTGGGCAAGTCACCAGTCTTGGATAACTTTCCATTATATGAGTACTGGGATCTAGTGCTCAGTGCCCTAAAAGACTGTAGTGTGTCTACTACTGCATCTGGCAAACCTCGTCTGAATAGACGGTTCTGTTCAAAGGCCAGACCCAGAGTTGGAGCTGGGCTGGGTTCGGGTGCCGTAATAGCCCCGCCGCTTGGTTCAGGAGATCCTTGTGCAGCGGGAGCTGCCACGTCTGATCCGACATGTCGGAGAGGAGAGCAAACCAGGGGCATCTCAGCCATCTGGGTGCAACCAGCAAAACCTGTGCTCTCTCTACCCTGATCCTTTCTAGTGTCAGGGGTATTAATGGTAGCGGAGGGAACGCATACAAGAGCCCCTGTGGCCAGGGGTGAGCTAGCGCATCTACTCCCAGGGGGGCCCCTTCACTCTCCATGGAGAACAATGGGGGGGGGGGGGGGGGGCAATGAGTTGACTCGGCTGAGGCAAAGAGGTCAACTGGTACAGTACGAAACCTCTCCCAAATTTGTTTCACCACTTGAGGATGCAGCCTGCACTCCGAGCTGTCTGGAGCTCCTCTGGACAGGAGGTCTGCTGCCTTGTTGTCCACACCGGGGAGGTGAACTGCCCTGATGGAACGCAAGTTTCTGTGCGTCCAGGACAGGATTCTGTGCATGCAGGACAGGATTCTGTGCGCTGCATGGTGAAGGCCTGGTGAGCACAGGCTATCACTGTAGAATTGTCCATCCAGACCAGTACATGTTTGTGCACTAACTGCTGACGAAAATGAGATAACACCAGGTTCACTGCTTGCAGCTCTTTGGCATTTATGTGCGCTCGCTGCCAATGTCCCTTCCACTGACCTCTTATTCCTCTCCAATTCCAGACCTCTCCCCAACCCAGGCTGGAGGCGTCTGTAGTGATCACTTCCCTTCTGTGGGAGGATCCGAGGGGAGAAATCGAGGACACAGATTGCCGGGACAGAGCCACCACTCCAGTGTCTTCTGGCATTGTCTCGCACCAGCCGATACCTACCTCAGACCGGGTGCATTCTCAGCAGCCCTAGTGGAAGGATTCTCGAAGCGGCTGCCATCAGCCCCAACAATCTTTGATATAGTTTGACCTGTAGGAGAGCGTCCTCTCTGAATAGGGAGAGTGTGGTCTCCAACAACCGAATCCTGTCTTAAGACAGTGAGGCAAGCACGCTCACACAGTTCAGTTTGATCCCCAGGAACACTGTGGACTGAGACAGTACGAAGTTGCTCTTCTGTTGATGTATTGAGAGCCCTAACTTCGCCACATGATCTACGACCTGTTTTGTATGCGCTTCTGCGCATGCTTTTGACTGCGCGCAAACCAACCAAGGATTTAGGATCCGAATACCCTGCAGCCTGAGTGGAGCCAGTGCTGCATCCATGCACTTTGAAAATGTGCAGGGCACCAGCGAGAGGCCAAATGGCAGCACGCAGACCTTAGCTTGTATCAGCCACAAATGCCAGTGAGCGGCCAAAATCGCTGCCAGCAACCTCCCTGATGCCTGACCTAACTCCCCTATTAGGTCAGTCATCACCTTAGCCGCTGCCTGTTTTAAAACTGGTAAAAAAGCAATCAGTAATCACTGTATAGTAACTGAAGACATACCATGTACGTTTTTTTGCGAGTTTATTCATCATGTGACTTCACTCCACGTCTCTGCTGAAACTCAACATGGCGGCTGCACCAACGAAGAAAAGAAAAAGGAATGTTTCAGTAAGACAGCGCTAAAAGAAATCCGATCATCTATGTGGATGGTGTGATAATATTCTTAAAGTTTTGCTGTAATTCGCGTGATCATGTACGAGTCAATACCATTAAATATCATAATGCCAGTCGTAAATACGTAGAAAATAAGAAAGCAAATATCAATCAACCTTTATTTTATATAGGCAACAATGGCAAAGCAGTGCATTCTTCTATGCTGACAAACTAAGACCTACGATATTGCGCTCAAAGCAGAGCTTCCCCAAAGTAAGCTAAATTAATTGCATATTCATTATTGTTTAGTTTATTTCTTTCCACGCTACCTCCTTTAATGAAGCTCTAATTAGCCATTTTAAACCAGGGCCATTTCTTAATTGAATTATATTTTCTGACAATGAAGAAATGAGCTCAAAACTATTTTTCTAGCAATATAATCCTTAAAGGAAATTGATCACTTTACTGTAGTCACTACACTAAACACTGTTGGTTTCATAAAGGCATTCATCTGTCTGGAGACATGCCTCTTTTTAAATCTTGCAAATAACACTGCAGAGTTAGGAAAGAAACAATTGAGAGGATTAATTATGCGTTTACATTAAAAGGGGCGCTGTTTAAATTACTGTCGGATAATAAATAGCAGTGAACCTGTTTTAGATCAATGAGTCAGTCAACACGCCTTTATCAGTGTTTCATATTTTTTCCTGGTTATTATTATCCTAAAAGATGGTTACATAAAATTGTTTTATAGCATAATAGTATAAAGCAAATTTATGCAGGTCAGCTATATCTATGATAACAGACAGGGCTGCATAGGATCAGAGGATGATTCTAAATCAGAGGCAGAGCCACAATAAATGTCATATTTAAATTGTAAAATTGTTGCGGTACTTGTGTTGGAATATTGTTTCTAAATTGTATAATGCAACAAAAATATATTAAAAGGGTTAATGCGTGGCCGAAGGTTTCTCACTGACAGTTGACCCTTTCCCAGTCAAAACGGCAAGTTTCTCAGTATCTAAAAAGCTTAGAGGGAACGCTGGTGCTCATTATCCATAGGAGAGTGTAATACAACAAACCCATGTCAGGAATGACAAAAGCTGCGTGGAATTCATCGCAGCGCGGCTATATATTAATGACAGTAATCCTTATTCAAGTCAAAGACGGAAAGTATAGGCTTAAATGACCTAACACCCCATTTTCTATTTGCCTTAATAATATTAGTGCAATTATCAAATTCCCATGTAACTTACATGTTCGGAGCTGCACCAAAAAATAGAAAAATAAAGAGGTATTTAGCAAGGCTAATTCAATATTTGACCAAGAAATTGGGGGTTGTTTTGGGAAACACAGCAGCCAGGAAAACAACGTCATCTGCCCAAACAGCAACAAAAGCAAAGAAGGACAATGAGCCGATGCACTCTGCCACTAACTGTCTGAAACGCCTTTCTTAAACACATAGAACACATCAGAGCAGCCAGTTCAATAAGGGATGTGATTGATCTAGCCATGGTATTTACAGGGCAGGTAGTATGACCTGTAAGCTGTTGTCGGTGTAATACAACAGGTAATCCGATACAGTAGCATGATCGGCATTAAATAGAAATGCGACAGCTACTGTATTTTGTGTTGTATGTTGTGTGTTAATGTTGGTGTGTAGTCATTGGTACACAGGATATAAATGAGTCTGTGTAACACGAGTGTTTAAAATGTACATTTGTATTTAAGCACGAGGCTTGCACAGCACTTCACGTGCAAGTAAAATGTAATAATATGTGAGCATGGGGAATTGCACCTCCACTGCCAGGAGCAGAGCAGCAGGAGCTGCCTCTGCCTCTGCCACCTCCACTGCCAGGAGCAGAGCAGCAGGAGCTGCCTCTTCCTTCCTCCACCAGCAGAGGGCGATTGCCTGCTGGGTCCCCATCCACCAGCAGAGGGTGAATGCCTGCTGGGTCCCTTTCCACCAGCAGAGGATGAATGCCTGCTGGTATCACTTCCCCCACCAGCAGAGGATGAATGCCTACTGGTAACACTTCCCCCACCATAACGAGGAGAGGAGCTGGAGCTGTCTCTGCCTCCATCACCATCAGGGGGAGAGGAGCAGGAGCTGCCTTTCCCTTCTCCAGAAGGGCCAGGATTAAATGCTGGCGGTCCTCAGCAGCCCTTGCATAGGCTGCTGAGGGAAGCACTCGGAAGAACCGCCCGGCCGCAGTGGCCGAGAAGTGGGCTAAAACCCGCACCCCAGCTTGTCCTGACTCCCCACACATCTTCACCCAAGGATGCCTGCCTCGCTTTGCTCAAGGATGCCTGCCTTGCTTCACCCAAGGATGCCTGCCTCGCTTCGCTCAAGGATGCCTGCCTTGCTTCGCCCAAGGATGCCTGCCTGGCATCGCCTGGGGTTGCCAGTTGCTCCGTATTGCCTGGGGTTGCCAGTTGCTCCGCATCGCTTGGGGTCGCTGGAGCTGCTTCGCCAGGGGTCACCGTCGGCTCTGCTTGGCCGCAGGGGTCATTGTGGCTGGAGCCCCACCAGAGGGAGCTGCCAGCTATGACAAAGGGGGGAGAGGTCAGGAGACCACCTTTCCCCGCAGCAATTTCGTTGCAGGAGTTCTGGGGGCTGGAGTCCCCCCAGAGGGAGCTGCCGACTATGAAGGGGGGAGAGGTCAGGAGACCACCTTTCCCTGCAGAAATTTCGCTGCAGGAGTTCCGGGGGGAGGTCTGGACACCACCAACCCCAGCAGCTTTTCCGCTGCTGGACTTGCCCCGGCTGAAGGAGTCAGTCTGGGAGCTGTCAGCATGTCTGCCAGTGGTACAGCGGGAGGAGAGATTCGCCCCAATGTCAGCACGTCTGCTGACAGCATGGCCAGTAGCAGCCTGGCTACTGGCAACATTGCCACTCATCAACCCCTTAAAGTCCCTGTTCTTGGCCCAGGACTTTGAGCGAGACTTTTGGGATTTTAAGGGGGGAGGTGGCCATTGAGGCCATGTGTGCTTTGCACAAGGGGGGGTACATGTGGCAAAGTGCCCCACCCCTGTGTGTATTTTGTGTTGTATGTTGTGTGTTAATGTTGGTGTGTAGTCATTGGCACACAGGATATGAATGGGTATGTGTAACACAAGTGTTTAAAATGTATATTTGTATTTAGGCACGTCACGCGCAAGTAAAATTTAATAATATGTGAGCACAGGGAATTGCACTTTATTAATTCACGTGCTGTTGTACCGCGACTCCAGCTGAATGACTGATTAGCAATCGAGTCTCAGTACAGCTGCATAAAAGCAGCATGTTTTCACTCACTCAGGGTTGTGTGTTCGGTAAGTGGAGAACAGGTCGGGAGAGAAGAGAATTAAAAACAAGAAAACTAAACAAAGTAAAATATATAACCGTTGTTGACTCATCGTGTTTGTCTGTTAGTGCACTGTTTGTTTAAGTGTTAGTCCGTTTTGTTTGTCTGTTTATTTTGGCCTCACGTGCCGTGTGTTGTTTTTGTTACAACCTTTTTATTTACTATCTGTTCATTTATTAAATGCTGAGTGCAAGAAAGTGCTCAGTTTCCCCAAAACTCCACCTCTTTGTTTATTTCCTGGTTCCTGTTTCTGGTCTGACGTCACCCACTACAGCCGTCTTTGTGACATACCCTCAGAGACTAGGCAAGTTTTTTTTTAAAGGATTTGAAAATCTTAGGTAGTGATCTTTCTGTCTCTGCGCAACTTGACAGATAGGAGTGCAACACATTTCAGGTCTTACCTCTGGTAGGAGTTGATGTCGTCGCTCAACCAGTCTTCGAAGGCTTTATCCGAGGAAGAGGCAGAGTTCTGGGGTGGACCTGCGGAACTGCTGCAGTGGGAAACAAACAATCAGCCTTTACATTTGGAGCAGGTGGGCGATATCTGTTGGTTTATTTTCAGGAAGATGTGTGGGTAACCTTTTAAACAGTAGAATGCTTCACTTTGAAGGATTGAGTACCAAAGACGAAAGTGATGATCCACACGAACAAGGCTGAACAATGCAGATTTATTTTATACTGAAACAAGCCCAGCTCTCTTATTCCTTACCGGTGAGCTGACGGCAGGGCTGGCCTGGCTTGAAGTGGCACCCAGGTGTTAGCCGAGGAAGTCTCTGCAGACCACTCTTTCCCCTCAGCTAAAGTAACAACCTGCAGGAAGAAAGTAGAGGAAATTATGTTTTACAAGAATAAATGCTGAGCACTTTAGAGGGAACAATGAAGAAATACCTGAGGTATGTTATGCAATGGGGAAAGGCTGAAGTGTGCAAGGCTTCCAACACTTAGCTGGTTTTAAAATGTGTCTTTTACTGTTTTTAAAGATTATACAGGTCCAGGAAAGAAACTTGCCCTCAAAACTGCTATATATAAGTTAGTGCTGAAAGATTTAAGGATGGGCAAACACACGTATTCATACCAAGTATAAATTAAATGTATTCATCCTTTGGTGGACTACAAACAGTAATGCACACAACCTCTGGGGAAAGTTATGTATTGTGCACAGAAATGATTGAAACAGGTAGTTTAGCAGCTTCGACCAGAACGGTGTTCAGGGTTTGGGTCGATTTTTACCAAGCGTCAAGGATGTGGCCACTAACAAAAGCACTGAACGTTGCAGTAGCAACACACGGCTATAGATGAAAAAGATGATGAGCAGGATAAACTACGATGTACAGAAGGGCACAGAATAAGAATGACGAGTTTCATGACAATTTGATCAGCATATGGAAAAATGTAACAGTGACATGCAGACGTGTGAATGAAGGAACATATACCCCCGCTATACCCCCAAACCCTGATATCAATAATGTATTCTAAATAATGCGACTATCAAGACTGACACTGGGAATAAAACAGATAACCATTCTACTTGTCAGTCAGTTTGAAAAGGTACATCTTTATTTTATTTAATACCTCTGAAAGGCAAAACAAGACAAGCCAGCCCCCTCACCTGAGATGCACGCCCAGACCCCTGTGCTTCCCCGAGCACTCCAGACAAATCCAGATTCCGTACGTAACACTCACCCACTGGGGGTTAAACCCGCCACACTCGAAACACAGCTGCAGTGAAACCAAAGAGATACTAGTGTATACAGGACTGAAAACTGAACCAAGACCACACATACAGGGATCAATCCCCTTCTCTTCTCTTCAAAGGCCTGGAGGATTGAAAGACTTCCACATTCTGAATTAACATTTATAAAAGAAGCAAAGAACATGTATTTTAAAGCATTAGTTAGCACTGCTTAAATGCCCTATCCGAGATGGAAGTAAGAATCCTGTCGCACAGCACTGTGAACCACTCCAAATAATCAGTCAGTTTTATAGGTCAACTGAAATGTCCCAGAAGTGTCAGCCGTTGACAGGTTCAAGATTCTAAACTTACACTGTTCTCATCTTGCATCCGAACCTCCTTAAAAAATTGCCTTGTCCTTGGACTTGCCATTTTACCTGGAGGAAAGAAAAGATACATATATAAAAGTATTACACTAACACCAGGGGTGTGCAATTCATGATTGCCAGACCCCCGGAACAAGACTTGTGTGAGGGACTCTGGCAGGGTGAAAACCCTGCCAGTGCACGGGTGTGGGTGTGGGGGGAATGTTGGGTTGGCAAGGAGTGGATTAAATTCTTCCCTGCAGAAACACGTAGGAATGTGATTGGAGCTGTACACTGAATAAGCGATGATTAATTAGGCTCCAGTCACAGGGTATACGAAGGGTGTGAATGATGTTGGAGTTGAAGGTGAATTGTGTGTTGGTGTAAGCTTTATTTTTGTGTGAACTTTTCCAGAGGTTTCTAAATTCAAGATCGTAGTAGAAATGTTTTTTTGGTCAGCAGATATTATCAGCCGATAATTGGGTTTTTATAAATATCAGTGTCGGCCAAAACTTGATATAATGATAAAAAACAGATATTGTTTACTTGTTGCATTTACTTAAAAAAAATAAATACAAAGAATAACTTAGTATTATATTATGTGCTTGACAGCAATTTACACATTTGTCTTACAATATAGTCACAGAAAAATAATTTTTTACATTTGTACTAGTAAAAACACTTCTGTACTCTGCCGAGGCTCTGGTGATGCCCTGTGCTACAGGCAGTTTGTGATTTTGGGAATCAGCTGTTTTACATCAAAATTACTAAATGTTCCTTTTTAGATACCCCTGGCAAACTATATATTGCTTTTTTTTAATTTTTTTTTTTTGCCAGACACTGAAGTTTTTATTGGTGCCAAATTTTGTGGTTTGCTTGGTCATGTGACCACAAAATACAGCGATTATTGTAAACAAATTGCTACTTTTTCATAAAATGCATTATACCTGCATCATATTTAGTCCCTAACATGCTAATGTTTGGTGTAAGAATGTAGAAACTTTAAAGTTGCTGGATGTGCTCAGTACGCTATTAAAGAATGAAATACCCTGGCATAAGTATAAATTTTTTAAAACTGCACAAAATAAAGATTTTAGAAATGGGTAACATGATCTTGCATGTCAATGGTGTATTACCCATAATACTTCTGCAATTTGAGGTAATGCCACTGTATATAGCAAGCAGAAGTCGCTTATTTCTTCTTATATTTGAACCTGTGAATCTGACAGCTTTTGTTCCACTGTTAAAAGAACAGCGGTTTTGAATTGCGCTGAGTGTCCCAAATTCACAAATACCAAATATGTGCACCTTTATATATCTTTTCAGGCATTTACAGGCCCTAGACTGAGATAGGACTCAGTGAAGACAACTACAACTACTTTCGAAAAATGCAGCCCATGGTTCTTAGTACCCACCCTAATTTCAAATGGATAATCCTTCTGGAGACCAAGGTAATGCTGTTGCATGACATAAAAACAAGTGACTGGAGTTTATGTAGTCTTTCCAGTACTCATGTACTGTGTGGTATTTTTCAAAACACTCCTCCAAACAGTGGCCTGGCATTTGCTGTGCATCAAACAGGAGGCTTGAGATCACAGAGGTCTGAAAGTCCAGTAAAGGGAGCTGATTCTCTGGAGCCGTACTGTACACTACATCATGGCTGCTGTACAAAGAAATCTGGACCATGCCAAGCTTCTTGTACCATGCCATGGTCTTCAGATGAAATATACTATGATGAATACAGGTTTTTCTTTTTTTTTTTTTTGGGGGGGGGGGGGGGGGGGGGGGCAGTAGGAAAAATAAAATTAGATCTAATGTAACATTATAAAGTAAGAAAGACGACTACAGGGATTACAAAAATAAGAAAAAATAAAAGTAAAATAGATCAATCTTATGCTCAAACTCACTAACCTAACAGTTTCTCTCCAACCAACTAAACCATACACAGCAAGTCTGAGATACAAGGTTTCACACACATTAACTCTATACAAAAAACACATGTCTCCTAATGTTTATTTTTACCATCTGACCGCTGACTAAGCCACTGGACAAATTAAAAAGTACCTCCCGCACCCTCGATACGGTGCAATGGAGTCATGTGACATTCAGGCGTAGAAGGTATATCTTCCATCACCGTCACATCAACAAAACGAGATGCACACTCAAATGTCACTTTGATTTCATGACGCACAGCCCGATAAAACACTTACTAATCAAAGGTAAACCTTTTCTATTATCAATCCTCATTGAAAAGAAAACGAGTTACATACAGATTGTTTTAAATTCACTCGTGATGTTTCACAGTACAAGCCAGAGACAGCCACTGCTTGTGTTCAAACAGGCTGTAAATTACACTGAACAACTGCATCACATCAAATATATTTTATCAGTGTAATATAATGAAATTAAAGCCACCGACCTAATGTGTTATGTATAAACTCCTCGGTGAGCGTCCTCGAGTGAAAAAAACAGCAATCCAGATTTTATTTGTTTTTAAATCATGTTTTTAATCCTGACGTGCCAGGTACGTTCGTAGCACAGAAGAGGTTAAAATATCGGGATCGGCATTGAAAAGGCAATAACGGACGACCACTAAAAGTATATTAATGTTTTTTTTTTGTTTTGTTTTTTTTCAATTATTATTTTTATTATCTATTGTTAAAAGTGAGCATTAGCGCTTTAAACTGCAGCTTCTGTGTCTGAGTCTCCCTTCCTTGCCAGTGACACTGTCCTATTCACATGGTCGGCACGTTTTGCCGTTATACTTTGTCTGTTGGACTAATGGTTTTCATTCATTTAGTTTTCCTGTGTTTGTTGTGTTGCTAGAAAGTATATGGGCATTTTCTGGCATGGCACGGACTAATCTTATAAAATTACGGCACGGTAAAATTACGTTTTTTGTAAATTAGCAAATAAGTGACACTGCTTCCTTAATACATAAACCTGACTCTTAAATACAGCAAGCTGGTAAAATAAAAAAAAAAAAAAAAAAGGCGTGACGGTATAGAGGATAATAAAAAGCGTGTACTGGTTGGGATGTTTAAATTTTTTTTTTTTTTTACTGTTTCATGACAAACTTTCCCTGGCAAAATTTCACTGAAAAATAAAGTGACCCTTTCTTTTTTGTCAAATTTTGCTAAATATATATATATATATATATATATATATATATATATATATATATATATATATATATATATATATATATGTGATAGTATTTTTCATGTACTTTATTTACATGTAAAGTGCACTGAAAGGAACACTTTGTTAAAATATGTTATAAACTTGTTGATGTGAGATCACGGAACCTTGTGTGTATCTTGAAGAATTCAGTGAACCAGTCAAGCTACAAGGCTAGCGCCTAACACTGCAGCGTATATAGTCATGAATTATAAATCTAAGCTCCGTCTCCAGTCTAGAAGCAGAATAAAAAAAAGTGTAACTAACACAAATATAATTGATTCAGACTCAAATCTGCTGTATGAGTTTACAACAAAAACAAAAATCTTAAACCGAAAACCCGCACAACTGCCACCTGTACACTCTGCACTAGGGAAACACTATGGATAAAACCGGTACGCAGCATTTACTGCGCTCATTTCAATTTCTTATGCTCGCAGTCAGGGTAGTAATATTGCACAAGAACAAACTGACACGCTATTTAAAATAAGGCTTTTAATGCGAGACGTGCCACAATTCTAAATGCAACGAGGTGGAAACTTGTAGTGTTACATAAAGTTACATCGCTACATAAAGACAACGTCAAACCAGTGCTGTCTTCATTTCATTTCGTATTATAAAATGGGGTGCATTACATGCCCACTGTCCTTCTAATTTAATCTGTAAGAGTTATTACAGTTTATCTCAAATGCGTGTCTATGCAGCTATACGTATTTGGCTACAGGAATATAAATATATATATATATATATATATATATATATATATATATATATATATATATATATATATATATATGACCTGCAAAATTAAGCTGCTTCCAATATTCAATGATAGCACAGACTATACCGGTAACACAATACGTAATGGAAAATGTATTACCTTACGCCCAGTAAACACTCGGAATAAAAACGCGAAATAGTTACCTTTTCTGCTATAAGCTGTCCCAAACGGTGTTATCAATATATTCAAAATCCCTATCGATATCTTATTCCACAGACGGCTGCTATACTGTTGATCTGTGTCTGCCTACGTTGCAATGTACAATGAATTGTGGGTAACTGGCAGTCATAATAACTCTTTCACAGCGGTATGAAAACTACTCGTGAAATCTGATCCGATTAATGGTATGCAGTTTATGAAAAATGAGATGCCACGGGAATTAAGGAGAACATGGCTGAGTGTTAAATATTGGATTAAGACTAACTCGCTGCATATAGAAATCCTCGGAAAATCATGGAAGATAGGTGGATAAAACACTATAAAAGGAGAGGTGGGAGACAAATTGGGCACGTTGGGTTATTGGATGCAAAAAATGGGTAAAGGAAATGTGAAATTGAAAACCTGAATTTAGGGAAAAATGTCATGTCAGAGTGCTGAGACTTAGAACCAGAGGGGGGTAAGTGACATGTTCGTAATTTTACAGGAGAGCAAAAATAAGATTTTGATTGTTTGTGCTTGTTGCCATTTATCAGTACATGCACAGTATCAATATCATTTTGAAGACAATTTGAACATATTTGATACTTCAAAAGGTAAGAATAGCACCAGAAATTTTGCTTAAAAGTTAGATTTTCTATAATAACACACTGAAATGAATACTCATTGCAGATAAGTGTGGTTTTCTTCACTAGTTCTATCCCAGACTTGTTTTTCTTCAATTTAATAACAATGAATACGTCAATGTGTATCTTTAAAATAGAAATGTTCACCTATACTGTCATATTTCATAAATTATACTTAAAAATACTACTGTAAAATATAATTTACAAGATATTATACAATTGACATGACATTCTGTAGTGAAGTCATTGCTTGAATCCTCAATTAACTGAGTAAAATATCCACCAATGTTAGATAGTGTTTTACACAAAGCTTTATTTTACAGCGTTTTTCAACTATTTTGACTCGTCTGCTGTCACTAAGCTGTCCCACAATGCAACACTCAGTGCCAGGAGGGTGTAAGTGTGCTAGATACACTCTCCTGGCACTAAGTTTACCTCGATTTTGCAGTTGTGTCTCTATTACTTTCTCACTTTATTCAGTGCAGTTTGTGATTTCAGTTAGGTTGTTTCGGCACTAGATAGAGCTCATCATGAGCTTTCATTTGATATATAATATGCCATTTTGACGTCACTTACACCCCTCTGGTTCTGAGCCCTCGTGGAAAACCCTGATTTCTGTACAGAACTGAGTGAAAAAGTAAAGAAAGGAGGGGAAATGGAATTGAAAAGAAAGTCAATATTTTGTAGATGAGAAGAGTAAGGAGGCGCTATGTATACAGATGGATCTGAGGATCCAAAAACAGGAAGAATGGCAATGGCGTACATTATTTCAGAATTGGATATCTGAAATGGCAAGGATATCGGACCATTTATTACTGTATGTAGCAAAAATGGTAGCTATTCTATTTACAATAGCTAAAATAGCTGAAATAAAGCCTAAGAAAGCAGTCATATTCACAGATTCTTGAAGTGTACTTGCTGCGTTGAAAGGAGATTTTACTAATAGAAAAGATGTCATGTTCAAGATAATACATTATGTACAATAATGGGGATTGAAGTAAGTTTAGTTTGGATTCCTGGTCACTGGCATTCTGGGTAATGAGATGGTAGATCTTGCAGCGAAAAATAGAGGAGGTTACAAAGAGAGGAGATAGATGTGGTGATTCCATTGGGATCGCAGGAAATGGGAAGCTCTGTAATAAGAGTGATGGTAAAAGAATGGCAGGAGAGAAGGGATGGAAGTTTAAAAGGAAGGTTTCATCATAGTATCCAGAAAGAGGTGAATTAGTATGTGGGAGAATAAGGAGTTGGGAAGGAAAGAGGAAGTAAAGTTAGATAGGTTAATGAGCATTTATTTAGACTAGACTAGAATAAACATGACAATGGATTATGTGTTTCAAATGTGAAGTATCAGAAACAGTGGAACGTTATCTGTTAAAATGCAAGAAATATAAGGAGCAGAGAATTAATTTGGAGAGGAGGTTGTGGGAATTGGGGGTTTGTAAATTAAATATAAAGAACTTGCTGGGAAAAGGGAAAGAAGAAAAGGGACGGAAAAGACGAAAGATATTGACAAAATGTATGCAGGATACAGGAAAAGAAGGGATATTATGAGTAATAAAGACAAAATAAAAAAAATAAATCAAAGGGAGAAAAATGACTACAGATAGAGGGCACTAATCATCAAAAATTATAGATGGAATGTGCTCGTTATACTAACCTTAAGAAGCAGAAGAAAACGTTAGTTTACCTACCGTAAACCAGGTTCCCTGAAAGAGAAGATAGCCACCAAACATCATTATGGGATACAGTCCTTCCTATTGGTAAGTGTCACTGAGTTCTTTCTATCAAAGCTGCCGATAGGCCCTCTCCCCTCAGTGACCCCCTCGGTCCCGCCTCCCGAGGGTACTTAACCATCACACAGGGGAGATTTGCTCTCTTTCGCGAAGAAACCGTGATGTCGACCGAAGCGACCTCGCAGTCGGTGGCCATTTTTTCTTTCAGGGAACCATGTTTACGGTAGGTAAACTAACAACCTTTCAATTCGAAGATGGCCACCAAACATCGTTATGGGAAACGTGTACCAGAACTGTCGCAGAGAGGAAACAGCATATGAGAGACACTAAGTCCTGCCTGACTAAGGTCAGCGGCGTGAGCGTGCAACCTCGAGACCCTAGTGCCCACAGAGGGCAAGGAGGGACCACATTCAGGCGATAGAACCTGGAAAAAGTATGCGGGGCAGCCCAGCTAGCCGCATCACAAATCTCAGCCATGGAAGCACCTCTCGTGGAATGTGTGGCTATCCGCCCAGGTGGGGAGCACCATCATACGCAGTCGAGACTGTGTCCGCAATCCAATGCGACAGCCACAGCCACCGTCCCTCTTCGGTACAAGAAAGTATCTCAAGTAGAACCCCTCTCCGAGAGAGGTGGGATCTATGAGACAAATGCCGCGCTTGTCCAGCAAGGCTGCCACTTCAGTCTGGAGCACCGAGGCCTGAAGCAAATATGTCACTTACGTAGTCGTGACGCCGCAAAAAGGGGGATCCCAAGTGAAACTGAAGCACGTAACCGTATTGTACGGTTGCGAGCACCCACACATCCGAGGTGCCTCCCACCGGCGGAGCTTTAACCAAGGCTGCGATGGTGGAGTCCATAGGGGGAAACCCGGCCTGGCCCAGCTTCTCTGCACTCTTCAGCAAGGCTAGAGGAGAACCATGTCTCAATTGCACCAGTGCTGTGGCTGGGTGGTTCCAAGAGGAACACACCTCCTCCATAAAATTGGCGAGAGCTGGGAAGGGTTGAGCTCGGGGAGTCACGTCATGCGGACGAAAGAGGAAACGGCGTGGCTCTGTCTGTGCTGCCCAGGGGACCTGTAGGTACGATGCTGCGCGCCCCATAAGCGCGGGCACGGACCCTGCCAGTGGCGACGCGCTAATAACCGTGGCAACCTCGGAACTAGGGGCCGTATCAGCCGGGAATTCGGGCTCCTCTTCAACCTCCATAACTGGAGGGAAAGCGGAATCCCCCCACGAGGTGGCAATAGAGAGCGCGTCCTCGTCCGAACAGAGTGCCCAGTCGCTCCGCTCACCCTGCTCTCCCACAGAGGGGTCAGGGGGCGGTACAGAAACTGCGACTGATCTGGGCTTTCATATCCATGATGTCCCGCGCCTGCCGGGACTTCTTCACCTGTCTAGCCAGAGGCAACGGGGAGCGGCTACGGGTGGATACAGACGCCTGAGCACAGGGGATCTCCACGAAGGGGCTTTGTGACAGAGTGGCTGGGAGCGGCCCGCTGCAGGGGATGAAGAATGCCCCCATGTGACTCTCTCCAGGCGGCTCGCAAGCATGAGGGGCTGAAAATCTGTGCAGATGTCGCAGGCGCCTTTCAGGGCTGAGACGGCGGAATCGAGGCATAGGCACCGAGCGCATACGCTGTGCCTCTCCTCCTGCGGGATATTGGTCCCACAGGCCTCACAGACATCGTATCCGGCCCTACCCATCATAACGAGGGGTAGAACAACCACCATGCGCACTGAACACCGTGTGCACCACGTGCACTGAGCACCGTGGGCACGAGTGTCGTGTAGCACCGGGTCTAAGGAGCACCGAGTACCGTGCAACAATAGATACTGTGTGCACCGCTTGCACCGGGCACCGAGTACCGCGTGCACCACTTGTACCAAGCACCACGTGCACCGAGCTACCGCTTGCACTGAGTACTGCGTGCACAGATACACCGAGTACCGTGCAGCGCCAGGCACCACGCGCACCGAGCGCACCGAGTACCGTGTGCACCGAAATACCGTGCAGCACCAGCGTGCTAGCCTGTATCAGTACAGTGAGACAATGGGCACCGTGCGCACCGTGGTACCGAAATAGCACAGGCAGAGTCTTACGCACCACAGAATTAGAAAACACCGGGGCAGCTATGCACGGTGCCTGCCCTGACCGCGTGGTCACATGCCTGAGCAGCGCGTAGCGTACAACAGGGGGACAGGGCCAAAGCCGCGGTGGGCAATTGACTTACACACACAGTAATACAAAACAGTTTTTTTTTTAAAATACAAAAAACAGTTAAAATATTACAGGACAGATGGGGGAGAGCACACTTTCTGATGATTGAGCGACCTGTACCAGAGGTGAGGGTCCAACCACCCCACGTATGTCTCAACCCAACAACAAGGGAAGCCTCGGTGAGGAGTATACAGCTGACCCGGCTGAAGCAGCCGCGGTGAGGCTAGTCCTCTGGGCGAGAAAAGGGACGCGTAGCTACAATCAAAACAAGACCCAACCTGTGGCCTGCAGGCAGCTGGTGGGCAAACTCGACAACGGGGACAAGGCAAACCCAGCCCCGCGGAGTAACAGTGCTCTCTGAAGCAAGAAAGGGTGAAAAACACACACAAGTCTTAACAATAATACCTACCGTTACTAAGACGGACAGACAGAAAGAAGCAGCCTGACACGCGGAGCGAGCAGGTGCTGATAGTATATAAATAGAATAAAAAAGGCTACGAATTTTTAAACCACTGATTCCGGGAAAATTGGTGAAGGCCAGCTTTCAGCATGAAGTGCACGGTAACTAGCAGTAGCTTATGCAGTGCTTTTTAGAAGAAAAAGGGCTCAATGCAACACAGAGAGGTCTTACCGTACCAATCGTGAGAAGTGAAAGAGAGAGAATCTCCCCTGCGAGATGGTTAAGTACCCTCGGTAGGCAGGACCAAGGGGAGAGGGCCTATCGGCAGCTTTGGTAGAAAGATCTCAGTGACACCTACCAATAGGCAGGAGTATATCCCACAACGATGTTTGGTGGCCATCTTTGAATTGAAAGGTAACCTCATGGCTCCACCTAGGGAATATAAACAAGCAACATGTTTCTAGTAAAGTATAATGCAGAGACAGCTATGGATAGAATTGGCAATAGACACACCTGCAGTAAAAGAAAAACGTCCACAGATATAACGATAGCTTTTACAAAAATGCATTTAGCTTAGAAGCAGCTTTTTTTTTTTGTTGTTGTTCTGCAGACAGACGCATTAAACAGGTGCCGGTAGCAGTAGTTACATTATTTTCACTGTTCACCCTATCATCGTGGAGACAAACTTTTAATTTACATTTTCTTTACTGTGAACGGTCTCTGATCGGTCAGTACTTGCCTACATGTCGGTCCGCCCTGGTGGTGTTCCCTTGCTTTCTTTAAACAGAGTTAGATCCAGTTAGATCTCTACTCAGTACCACCAGCTTTGTGCTGCCTTGCGTAACTGAAACTGTGGGACAGGTGAATTGCACATAGTTCAATAGATTCTCTAAATCTGTGTTCTTAAAGATTTCAAAGTTAATAAAATGTATTACAATCGACAGGATTAGGAGGGTGCAGTGAGATAACAGTGACCATTACAATCTAGTGATGTCTTGCACATTATAACATGAAACCTGTTGATAAAATATTCTTGTCAAAAGTGTAATACTATGTTTTTTTTTTATTACTACAGTAATAATTCAATAATTATTAATAATAGCCTGTCATTTTTCATTGGCATCATTTGTCCTTTTCCTGCGTGTTAATTTGTAACCACTAGAGGGCTCCAGACTAAAGACTTGACACCACTACGGTACAATCCAATATACCGTGTTTCAGATTAATTTACATGACCCTCGTCTTGACTCTCACACTATTGGCTCTGCAAACATTTGCTCTCCAAACACAATATATATTCTAAAACGCTCAATACGACATGTTTAAAAAGCTGAAGACACACATTCCTCATTTTTATAATGCTGCAAAAAGTTCTTTTTTTTGAGCACAAATTGTCCACGCCACTTCGGTGGCCTACATTAACCAACCAGTTACTTCCCCTACTGACTGACAGTGCGGTCAGCCAGTAACATGACCCGGAACACGTTGCTGAAATGAGCCATGTAGTGCAGGTGAAACAGGTGTCCTGAGAATAAGGGATAGAAACTGTGAGCTTCCTTTATCCTTTAAAGGTATCCTGTTTTACAATGAAAATGTTTGGTATAACATGTATTTCTTTCAAAACTGCACATTTGAGTCTAATGTGCTGTAGCTAATGGAAATGCAAAAGCTACAATTACTAAACACTTATAGTGTAACACTTACTAAAAACTAATAGTGTAATCTGAACAATTGTAAAAAGAACGTCTTAGAATGATCCCAAGCATAATAAAATAGAAGGGAAACGAAACAGTTCCCTAATGTAAAGGTAATGAGTCTTTAGAGAGGTTTGGCTCACGTGTGGATATTCCTGGAGAGCTGGAAGTTTCCACAGTCTTTTTCAGGGGATGAATCAATCAGCTACAGCTTTACAGCCTGTGGATGTGTTTAAAGGTCATTTCCCTGCCTGTAATTTACAGCTCCCTGTCTTTTTTTGCTGAATGAGAGGAGAGATGTTGTTCCAGAGGAATGTGTTGCTAAGCAGATTTCAATTGTCATTATCTTTGGTTGATTTGCTGTAGTTAATTGTGTAATACCACACAGCTGTTCTTATGAGAAATAAGAAGAAACACAGCAGTGTGCACATGAATTAGAACACCCCATTGCTTCTGTATATAATACAGCAGTGTGCACTTGTATTAGATCACCCCATTGCTTGTGTATATAATACAGCAGCGTGCACATGTATTAGAACACCCCATTGCTTCTGTTGTTTTGTTGTGCTATGAAATCAAAGCACTGTAACTGACAATCTTGGCAAACTGTCAAAATAGACAAATTAGTGTTTGTCTAATTTAATTGATGACTTTACAGGCCACACCTGCAATTCATTTATAATAGTAAGTGAAGAAGAACAGCTACAAATTATCAAAAAATGCAATATGCAATCTGTAGCCTGAGTGGAATCTAATCTGAAGGTTGTCATGTCTGTCTTGCAGATAAAATGTGTCTGTTATAATGTAAAACAAAAGATACTGTCTAGCTATCCATAAAACACTGAGTAGTACTCAAAGTTCAGAACAGGGTGGGTGTGCTTGTTCCCTGTGCCATTTTAACCAATAACAGCTGTCAAACTTATCAGGAAGGTAACATATTTTGTGAGATAAAGCTCATCTGAGACACATTCCCTATGAAATGGTCAGCAACATGGCCAAGATTTTTTCCAGCAGTTTGCGATGCCGGCTGCCAGTATTGGTGGCGATCTTTGAAGTTCTCCTTCTGGTGTTGTATGCCGTGTTTGTGACTTATGATGACAGCACAAACGCTGCTCTTCAAACCAACCAGACGGATCCTCTCCAGAACTCTGTGTACCACGTGTATCCTTTCTTTGTGGATGTGCAGGTCATGCTCTTCGTAGGATTTGGCTGCCTGCTTGCCTTCATGAAACGCTATGGCTTTGGAGGGATGGTCTTTAATTTCCTGACGGCCACGTTCGCCATCCAGTGGGCCGTCATCGTGCAAGGTTTCTTCCAGTTCTACCATGATGGAAAGATCCACGTGGGTGTCTTCAACCTTCTCAATGCAGAATTTGCATGCGCCGTGGTTCTCATTTCGTTTGGGGCCATCTTAGGTCGTACGAGTCCCATCCAGCTCCTGGTCATGGCTCTCCTAGAAGTCCCGATATTTGCAGTCACAGAATGGACCATCCTGAAATACCTGAAGATCAATGATGCTGGTGGCTCCATCTTGATCCATATCTTCGCTTGCTACTTTGGGCTTGGGGTGAGCGCCATCCTCTACCGGCCATGTCTTAATGAAGGCCATTCCAAAGAAGGCAGCACATATCAATCTGATCTCTTGTCGGTCTTGGGGACTCTCTTTCTGTGGGTCTTCTGGCCCTCCTTTAACTCTTCCCTGACCTTACCTGGAGATGACCAACACAGAGCCATCATCCACACCTTCATAGGACTCAGCTCTTCTACCCTGACAGCCTTCGCTCTTTCTGCACTGCTGAACAGAAGGGGCAAGCTAACCATGGCAGATATCCAGAATGTTACCCTAGCTGGTGGCGTCACAGTTGGAGCTTCTGTAGATATGATGATCAGTCCAGTAGGAGCGTTTGCATTAGGGATGATTGGATGTACAGCATGCATGCTGGGCTACAAATACCTGACACCCTTTATGGCCAAGAAGTTAAGAATCCAGGATCAATGTGGTATCCATAATCTGCATGGCTTGACTGGGTTAATTTCTACTATGGCTGTCATTATCTGCATCCTTATTGCTAGCGAAGATACTTACGGTCCAAGTCTATACCAGACATTCGCTCACCGCGCGCCAGTGGAAGGGGATCCCAGACTAAAGGAGCTGCAGGAGCTCATTCCTGGTTTGAACCCTGGGGAAGGTCGCAGTGCCTCGGAGCAGGCCCTTTATCAAGCCGCAGCACTGGGATTCTCGATTGGAGTGTCCGTTGCGGGGGGGCTACTGACCGGCCTGGTCCTGCGCTTACCTGTCCTTGCCCAGCCTCCTGATGAGTTCTGCTTTGACGACGCCCTTTACTTTGAGGTGCCTGAGGAGTTTGATAACAGTGTGCTGCCGACAAGTAACTATGACTTGGTGGCGATCAAAGACTGACACAGCGACTTTAGGGGAAGACAGTTGTATGATGAAGGTGTTATTTTAGTTTTTCTTACGTTTGATTGTGTTAAGTAACTTCTTACAAATGACAGTGTTGATTTGATCAACCTGTACCCCATCAGGATAAAGTGTGGACTTTTTAGAGCATTTTATAGTACTGGGGAAGCCACCCTGGATAACATCAACTGGCTATCCATAGTTATCCCTAAAAATAAGTGTTTGATGCAATCCAGGTGGATTCCTTGGTGCTGTAAAATGCTCTAATGAAACCCCACTGTGGCATGCTGTGTCGGTTAGTACCTTGAAGATTGACGTCTTTGTATATTGGTTAGAACTCTTGCACTTTGAATATTTTAAAATCTTTAATACTGCCTTTTATTACTATTATTAATACTTTAAAGGAGTTGTAATCAGTAAATATTAATTATTAGCATAATTAATATTACATTAGTTCTATCAGATATTTTTTAATCGATATTAAGAAATGTAAAAAGAAACTTCATGAATTTAATAACAAACATCTATTTTAGTATTTCTAAATTCAGCACTATCGACTCTTTGTTAGTTAAGGATAACTTACCTTTTATTTGCGTTATTAATAGGAGTTCTAAACAATATTTTAAAATGTATTGGCATTATTGATATGTTGTGCTGATAATCTTTCTGTTCTTAAATGTATTGTTGGAATATGCAAATATTTAAAAACAGCGCTAGAGTAAGATTGCAAGGATGTTGCAAATTCAATTTTAGTAATAAACTTAAAAGGGGAAAAAAAGTAAAAAAAAAAAAAAAATAAATAGTACTTTGCACCAGGTTTCATCAAAACTTTATTGCACCAAGTTTATTGCTTACATAGAATTGAATGACCCACACTCAGACTACCTTTGCTCCCTGAAAATCTTAACCTCCCTTAATCTTAACATCGTTTACAAAGGTTGATTTACTAAGAAGCTAAGTGTACTAGCAACTTCACTCAGGCGCCACCTCAGTTATTTTTTAGCTCTTTAAACCTGTTTAAACAATGTTGCTGCATTCTAAATTAAGACTACAGATTGTCCTTGCAGCCTTTTCAAACCCATTAGAAACTCTAAATGAATACTTCAAAAGAGCCGTATTGTGGACCTCAGTGAGCCATAAGTGGGTCAGCAGTGACCCGTTAGACCTTAGAGCAGAAACAGCAGAAGTCATATCATGTTAAAAATTATGATAATACTGTGGGCAGCGTTGGAGAAGTTACTTTTAAAAAGTAATCAATTACAGTTAGAAGTTACTAGAACAAAATTGTTACTAGCTACAGTTACAAATAGTTACTTCTCAGGCACAGTTTACATTTAACAGAGATGTATGTTTTTTGGTGTTGAGAGGCTGAAGCTCGAAAGATTCTGGCTATCCAAGATCCATATCCAACCCCCTTGCTCCTGTGACTGCATGGTCTAGCAAGATTATATGAAAGGGTGTTCCTGTAGGTTTGGCTGTTGAAGCACTTTCTGCTTCTCACGTTATGCATTAGCCATAGTCCCTTTTGTATGTAACTAAAGTAACTCTGACCCAATACAGTTACAGTTACAGGTTCATGCATAATGCAATTGAATAATGCATTATCTATTACTCCACAACACTGACTGTGTATTAAAAAGGGTCTAGTGACTTAGAATGCAGTACAATTGACATTTTATGAAGACCTGCTTATCAGATTAGTTTGGAATCATCATGATTTAGAGATTGATCATGTGCTGTGACATGTGATCCCTGCAGCATATACAGCTCTGGCCACAGGTTTAGCGTCACCCTATAGACTTAACACATGTTGCTTCATAAAGTCGAATGAAACCTGCTGAATAATGTTGCGTTGACATGTTGAATTACACGCCGCTTTGTAGTTCCCATATACTTAACAAAAAAACTGCCAAAAATTAAAAAATGTGGCATTAACAAACCTAACATGAAATCCTCTACTACTATCATAGCTTCCAGTGGATTTTTGCAATTTCATTTTGTAGTTTCTTTGTTTACATGATGTTAAATAAAATATCTAAATTATGTCCATATAGTTGTTGTTTTTTTTTTAAAATTATGTCTCAATCCTAAAATTCTAGATGATTAAACTTTTAGCCAGAGCTGTAAAGCTGCCTCAGTTTACTTAAGCATTGCTGTGGATCAGGCCCTCCTGTACCATGGTGGAGATGGCTGTCCCCATGGTGATAATGCACCCACTCACCTTGTCAGAGTGGCAGGCCAATAGGTTCAGGATCCTGAAAGAGACTTCAGGCACAAGTTCATTCCAAATAGTTAGTATGTTTGGGATGGACTTGAACTTGTCATCACAATCCTCTGTCTTCCTCTCTGCACCAGGGCTGTGTAACAGGAATGACTCAATAGATTAGCATCCCTAAAGACCAGCACCTTGTGGAGTCTATGCCAAGTCAAGGCTTAAATTAGTGTTTTTATTGCATAATACTGACACCGTGTGGTCAAATCTAGTTATGCAGTTTAATTTCACTAGATACTATTATATGCATTGTTTTAGACTTGCTAACAGATTATGATCAGCACTCAGATATTATTTACTTGTTTTGCGGTAGACCAGAAATAAAGGAATATGAAGAGGCAAGAGAGTAAACACAACAACTGCAGCAGAAACAGGTATATGATAGGAAACTGATTCAGTCTGTTTTTGTGATGTAAATCTGGACTCATATTTGATATTAGTTACTGTGTTTGTACAAAATCAAATGAAAACATATCTCTTCTGGCCAATGCAAATCTGATTATTTTGACTCCCCCCAGCACTACCTGATGGTCCCGTATTCTAATATACCGGCAGCACATGATTGGTGTGTGTTTTTTATTTTATTTTTCACTTTATTACTAGTTTTACATTTATATATACATTATTATAACAAGATGTAGGATGATGCTTTTAATGCCTGTATCATCAAATATATAGTGTAATATATGGGACAATAAAGAGCTGCTGCTTTTCATGTATTTATCACCATATTGAAATCCATACTTTTGAAATATATTTTGCAACATACTATATATTGTTTCTTGTATCGTACAATATATCTGGCAATCTCTGTGTACCGGTATGGTGACATCATATCATTTTCAATCTCCAGCATTCTTTTCCATATTAATTAACACTTCATTTTCTCAGGTTATAGTCAGATAACAGCTTTTCCTTTTTCATATTGAAATCAGGACGGGAGATTATGATCAATAATCTGTATGGGCCTCATAATAAAATGAGCTGCAGTTTATTTGCTCAGGTAATATAAGACACCTCAGTCGCCCTCTGCAGTTGAAAGGGTTTTGAAGTCAGTCCTGTTTGTTTCCATTCACGGCAGACAGACCAAGATGAAATTGCTTTGAAGTCTGTCAGTCAGCTAGAAACTCGTAACAGATAACTCTTCTCGGGTCAGTCAATATAAGAGTTGCGTGACTGCAGTCAATCCAGCATATGCTTGCAGCTCATATTCAGAGATTCATAATCATCAAGAAACAGCTTCACAGATTACAGAATATAATATAAAAGATGTATTGTGGCAGTCCATATCTGCAGTATCAGTTCAGTTTAAAAAAATCCAGTTCAGGTATATAAAAAGTGGTCTCAGACTACATGAAGATTGTAATATAAGAGAAGGCTGGTTCAGTTCATATCTACAGTGAGTAGCTGTGATCCATATTCAGCTGAGGTTGGTACTGTCCTCTTCTCTGTCTCACTGATGAATGTAATATAAGAGAAGATTGGTTGCCCTACTGTGGTCTATATTCAGATGTGCTTGACTAGCTGTGGTCAATATTCAGATGTGCTTGACTAGCTGTGGTCCCTATTCAGATGTGTTTGACTAGCTGTGGTCCCTATTCAGGTGTGCTTGACTAACTGTAGTCCATATTCAGATGTATATGACCAGCTGTGGTCCATATTCCGATGTATATGACCAGGTGTGGTCCATATTCAAATTTGCTTGACTAGCTGTGGTTCATATTCCGATGTGTATGACCAGCGGTGGTTCATATTCAGATGTGCTTGACTAGCTGTGGTCCATATTCAGATGTGCTTGACTAGCTGTGGTCCATATTCAGATGTGCTTGACTAGCTATGGTCCATATTCAGATGCGCTTGACTAGCTATGGTCCATATTCAGATGTGCTTGACTAGCTGTGGTCCCTATTCAGGTGTTCTTGACTAACTGTGGTCCATATTCAGATATATATGACCAGCTGTTGTTCATATTCAGATGCGGTTGGCGTAGTCCTTGTTCTCAGAGATGGCTTTGACCCTCTCAGACTCCACTGAGGCGTACAGGTCTGAGTGGAGGGAAGTAGTGTCTTCTGCTGGGTGGGCAGGCTCCTGGTTCTGGCTCCAACCAGACTCTGGGCCCAGTTTGACCCGTGGCAGAGTCATTACGTCAGAGTACTGGATCTGAGGAGAGTTGCGGCCGGACTGCGGTTTTGGAGCCTTCAGCTGCAGGTTGGCATAACAGTCCTGTCTTCTTCTAGAGTCCACCTGAGGAGGGAGAGAAATACGCACCTATTACGGTAAACTTGTTTTTAAAACTACGTCTCTTGACAACCAAACGTAGAGTGTAGTCTCAGCTGGGAATTGAGTATAAAAGCCCTATAATAAATGAGAGGAGTGCTACAGGTGAGCGAGTCTAGTATCAGGGTTAAACAGCGTTCAGATACTGAGGTCAGGCACAGGAAATGGAACAGTGCGGAGAGGGAAAGAGAGTTCTGAGAAACACACAACACCTGCAGCGCTTCTCATTTCCGCAGCATGCCACAGACACAATCCAGATCCTGAACAGACCACAAGCACTTATGTCACAAACACATATTTGTATCTAGGTCTTGAAACCCTCTTATCCAGTTGTGATTAAACTTTGTATGGGCCTCAACATTGAATTTGGTCATTTTTTTTAACAACAATCAACAATCAATTATCCACGGAGGAAATCTTCAAATTTCAGCTCAAAGAAATGTTTAAACCAGGTTTTCTAGTCAAGTTACAGGTGCATTGTTAAAAAAAAACAGCTGTAGACACCCTTAGAAAAGCATGCAGTTGTATGAGGACAAAGTTTAAAAAAGCATAGACAACCCAGAAATGATTTTTCCAAAGATTCAAGACGTGGGCCAAAACCCCCCCCCAAAAAAACTGTCCTCTAATGGGTGTGCGTTCGTTGTATCTACAGACACCGCCCCTCTCCCTCCCTCTCTCTGTCTCTCTCTCTTCCTCTCCCTCTCTGTCTCTCTACACACCTCAAACCCCACCTCAAAGTCGTTCTTTACTTTTTCAGTACCGCCTGCTCCAAAAGGAAATGAAACAGCTTCCTTCAGTGATACGAATTCAAACACAAACATCAAAAAGCCCTGAACATTCAAACGAAAACATCTTGTTGGAGATTGTGAATGAGACAGTCTTCATGTGTCTTCCCAGCACCTCCTCTAGCTCTGGGCTGTCTCTTAATTTACATCTCTGCTTCTCGCTTCGAGAGGCCTTTTTGACATATTTAGCTTAAACCTTCATTTATATAAAAAAAAAAAAAAAGGTAGAAAAAATATTTTACAAAGTTTTCGATATCTTCAGACTTTTAGTTGAAACATTTGTCAAAGTTTTTTTTTTTTTTAAGATTACTTTAGTATTGTTCCATTTTCTCAATGTCTTTCTATTGTAATGCAGTCCAGTGCTGCTTAATTATTAAGCTGTTCGTTACTGTTTGAACTAGTGGTATGTGTTTAGACACCAATGTAGAGGGAGGGAGTTAGAGAAAGTAGGTTGGCTTGGGGTAATATAACTTCAACTCTTTCAACACAGTTTCATAACTCTTTCAGAAACCTATAACTTGTATGGAACATGTCTACAAAAATTATACAGGGACGTGCCTGTCTGCTGTGTTGAGTGCAGTTGTTTTTCCTAGACTACACTAACATTCAGATTTTTCCTAGACCTCTTTAGCAGTCTCCAGTCTTGAAAGTATTACTCCCACTCCACCCTCTCCTCTCTTACCTGTATACAGGTGTAACTTTTTCCAGACAGACAAGTAAATGCTCTTTCCTAACTGAAGCAGGGACAGTGCTCTCACCTGTGGATTGGTTTTCTGCTGTTGTTGGCTATTAGTACTGGAGCTGTTCAGAGGGAATTCAGTCCCTGCAGATCAATAAGAAATAGTTAAGTCAACATGCACACATTCATTTATACAAATACCAGGACTGATGCAGTAGTGTGCAAATTTATAAGAACACCTCAAGATGTGTCATTTACATCCTTTATATACCTACTGGCATGAAAACCAATGGGGGTCAGAATTTCAATTCCCAGTCAGTAATCAATGATATAGAAACAATAGGCACTCATGTGTGAAAATGTTAGACCACTTTTACCATGTGTGGCTCTGTGTTCATTTTATCTTACTATTTTAAATGAATTGCATGTGTGGCCTATTAAAGTCATCAATTAAACAATGGGGTGTTGTAATGCATTTGCATGTGACTGTTTCTGAAAACTCAACACATTAGCCTGTTTTAAAAGTGCCCAGACTCATCACAGGTCTCTCTTTGCTCAACCTGGTTGGTTGCTAGCGATCTTACCTGCCGCAATCCACTACCAGGCAGAAATACTCTAATGATGCTTCTTAATAAACTGTGACAAGGTTATAGAGGTGTAAAGAAGAGCAGGCAGACACTCACGGCCCTGTGTGTAGTTGATGTTGCCATAGATGGGGTTCTCTTCCATGTCCTTCAGCTTCAGACTGAAACTGCAACCACAGCAGCAACATTGAGTAATTAGACAGGATGGGTAATATTCACTTGGGAAAAAATATTTGATTCACAGAGACAGTTGCTCATGATGTGCTCCACATTGTTAACTTCCCATGCTTCCTTTACTATACATTTTCTATAAATCAACAACGTTTTTTTTTGTTTTAATTTAGGCGTTGTCAATGATTTTACCCCATTTTTCTCCCCAATTTAGAATTGCCAATTGTGTTATTATTAATCCCGGTTCACTGCTGCAACCCTCTGGTGACTCGGGGAAATGATGGCTGACACACGTGTCCTCCGAAACGCGTTCCAAGCCGTCTTTTTCACATTGCAGATCCACAGGGAAGCCACTAGACCTATAGTGCCAGAGGACAACACAGATCTGAATGGCTCCACTGCAAACCTGTAGGTGCCCTATCAGCCACAGGGGTTGCTGGTGCATGGTGAACCGTGGATTACCCTGCCGACCTAAGCCCTCCCTACCAGGGCAATGACATAGCCTGGATTCGAACATGCCATCTCCAGGCTATAGGGCGTATCCTGCACTCCATGCGGAGCGCCTTTACTAGATGCGCCACTCGGGAACCCCCAATCAACAACCTTTTGATAGAAATTTTAGACAGTGAAACACTCTTCCTTAAAACAGTATTAGCGTCTTCAGGGAGCAGGGAATCCAAATGATACAGCAATCGATTATTAGGTACTGACCTCCTACGAAACCGAGGTAGGAATGTGTTGCCGCCCCCTAAAATGACAGAGAAAGAGAAAGTGGGCTTTATCACGGTTTATTAGTAGTGCAGTGCAGTGGGTGGAATTCACTGTAAGTGGGTTGCACGACTTGAGCGGTTTTAAAATAGACCCTGCTGTTTCTTTAAGAGATGTGAGCAGTCTGGCAGCACAATTTAGCTTGCATGTGAATCCATATCGGACGGTACTTTTTTATATGACTCCAGTCACGTTCTCTCTATCAAGCAATGACTAGTCAAAGACAGCACCATTACAATGAATACAGCGTTGTGTTTGAAAAATATGAATAACCTGAATCAAAGTGGAAGTTCAATTTGTTGAAAAATACAAATTTTCGTATGGTTATTTCGATTCACTTTTGTCATTTTGTATTTCACATCCTACTGTAGGCATCATTTGAACTTCTAAGGACACCCAGTACAGCAAGCTGCGATCGTTCGCCTGCCCTCCTGCCACACTCTGGTGGATGTAAAGCCTGGCCTACACAAGGAAATATTTTCTGGAGAAACGTTTCTTGGTGTCTGCTGCTTCAAGAAACAAAGAAGCATGTTTCCTGTACGAGACTTTGCATCCACTTTGAGAAACAGGATTCTGTAAACGTTTTGTGATTGACCAATCAGGAGAGACTTTTTGAGCAGAAGATGGCATTATGTGGACAGGTGCTAACTATATATAGATAAATCTTAGATAAATCTAGATAAATCTCCCACGTCCCAGGTCTCTTGCAGGTTTTCCTCCAGGATTTCTCTGTACTTTTCTGCATCCATTTTGCTCTATCTTCACAAGCTCCTGGCCCTGATGCAGAGAAGCATCCCCATAGCATGATGCTGCCACCAGCATGCTTCACGGTAGGGATGGTGTTCTCAGGACGACGTGCGGTATTAGGCTTGTGCCAAACATAGCACTTAGCGTTGAGGCCAAAAAGCTCTATTTTGGTCTCATCAGACCATAGAATCATCTTCTCCTTGGTTTCACATTCTCCCACATGCCTTCTGGCAAACTCTAGCCAAGATTTGATTTGGATTTTTTCAACAATGGCTTTCTTTTTGCCACCCGGGCTATTGTTGCCGTATGCAGTGTCTCCCAGCTCAGCCATGGAAGACTGTAACTCCTTTAGAGTTGCCATCGGCCTCTTGGTGGCCTCCCTGACTAGTGCCCTTCTTGCCCGGATACTAAGTTTTTGAGGACAGCCTGTTGTAGACAGATTCACAGTTGTGCCATATTCTCTCCATTTCTTAATAATGGACTTTACTATGCTCCGGGGGATATTCAGTGCCTTGGAAATGTTCTTATGTTTTACCCCTGATTGGTGCTTTTGAAGAACCTTATTCCGGATTTGCTTTGAATGTTCCTTTGTCTTCATGATGTAGTTTTTGTTCGGAAATGTACTAACCAACTGTGGGACCTCCCAGAGACAGGTGTATTTAACCTGAAAACACCTTAATTGCACACAGGTGGACTCCATTCAACTAATTATGTGACTTCTTAAGACAATTGGTTGCACCAGAGCTTATTTAGGTGTGTCATAGCAAAGGGGGTGAATATTTATGCAATCAATTGTTTTCTGTTTTACATTTGTAATTAATTTAGAACAATTTGTAGATTTTATTTTTCACTTTGACATTATGGACTTTTATTGTGTTGATCAGTGGCAAAAACTCCTAATTAAATCAATTTTGATACCGTGTTATAACACATTAAAATATGGAAAAGTTCAAGGGGGTGAATACGTTTGAGAGCCACTGTAGATAGATAGACAGACAGACAGATAGATAGGAATTGTCTTGCAATGTACACTGAAGGCTCTTCGTGTATGCTGGGCCTAGTGCATACACAAGTAAGAAATACCACATAGAACAGATAAACTTGTATAAAATCAACCATGGGTCTGATTGTGTAATGTTATTATTCGCCCTCAGTGTGACAGATGGACAGACAGGCATAATCAGTGCATAAGGGTCCATGAGGATGCTAAAAACAAGAACTGGAAGTTCTTCAGCACAATGACAGGGGGACTAGCTGTAATATTGCTTGTAATAATGAAGACAGTGGATTTTAAGCCTTGCCTAGGAATTCTTAAATACAAACACACTTGCTTTTGGACTCCTTTTGGTTGGATAATGAGATTGCTTTTCATTACCTGTGGTGCACTGGGAGAGACAGCACAAGATGTTCAAACACAGAGACAGGATTAGAAGACAGCCAATCACAGCTACCACTACCCACAGCTGATAGGATCCCAGGAAAGCCCCGTAACCTGGAGGATGAATCACAGAGTCAGGAATCGGAGAGAGAGCTAATCACACATTCGGGATCAGAAATGCACGTTTGTATTTGGAGTGGCACCAAATAGTCGGCTAGAAAAGTGAGAATTGACCTCAGAAACAGGTAGTGGAACGATCACACATTTCAATTTCAAAACAGCAGCAATGTAGCAAGAGCCAACTTATTACCAACTACAAACTGTGTGTGTGTGTGTTTAGAGTGTACACTAGTAGCAAACCAATAATGTCAATATTTGAATTGTATTCAGAAGTTTGAGTTGAAACAGAAAGTAGTTGTGAAGGGTTCAGATGGATGGACTAAGAATGTAATATATAAATGACAATTTAGCACACTAACAAATAGTTTGAAAGGATTCCATGCAGTTTTCAAAGTGCAGTGCAGTAAAGTGTTATAAAAGACATTCACAAATAGAGCATTATCAAATGCTTGGTTTATTAATATTTGTGAAAGTGACGACTGCTTGAATATTTTTACAAGGGGTTCTCAAGATAAATATAAGTACCGACAGACAGACAGACAAAACAGACAGACTAAAGCAAAATGGTTCTTCGCAAGTTTCATTGCAATTGGGCAAGCAGTTCTCTACATATATACAAAACTTAAATGACACAGAATGGTCAGACAGACTGGGTGACAAACTGACAGAATTATTACCATTGACAAACACAGGAGAACGTTCAAAAAGTACGCAAAAGCTGCACATTTTTCTTGCAATCGTTTTAATTGAATGATGGGGTCTGACTTTAGCGCAATAACAGGAGTCACAAACTGTGCACACTCACAGGCTGTCTGCAAGTCTTATGTGTACTGGAAAGACAACGCATGTTTAAAACTAATATTTAGTTCCTGGCTGAGACAAAAAAAACTGGACCTGTTGGCAGTACCTGATAACCAGAGCAATGCAAAAGCAGAATTTCCATAAAAGCAATCAAGGCTAAATCCAGGGAGTACAAAACACTTTGAATAAATTAGAAACACCCCTGTTTAAAAGATTGAAGTATCATACTTCTGTTTGCAGACCTCTATATATTTTTGTATTATTCTTTTTTTGTGTATATGGTGATGTGAACAGCTATGGAATAGTATTGAGTTCAAGGAAGCTCCAGCCACCGTGACTGAAGCAGACAATGCAGGGCTGCAGATGAGCTCTGTTCTGATCGGGTAGTTTAGCATTTGAAATGTGCACGTTGTCACTGTAGCAAACCCTGTGTAGCTGCTGCAGTTTGGTGTTTTTGCGGCACAAACATCCGGCGTTCATTTGGTAAAACCCTGTTGCTTGGTTGTGTTTTTATTTAAAAACTTGAAGATATGGTTATAAAAACACTTCACTGTAAAAGGAGCACAAGGGGCACACACAAAACTATAGCAAACCCTCTACTGTGAAAACTCTCTATAAAGGCCAGCTGAAGGACCAACCAAATGTGGCCTCAATAGCTGGATGACCTTCATACTGATGGTACAGAGGATTTTTCATAACAAACTTATAATACAACATTTTGATTGGGTAAAGCTTCTTAGTTTGACCATTTATTGAACTGGTGAACACTTTAATGCGGTCTGGTGAAGATATTGTATGCAAGCTGTTCTAATGTTCTAATTCTAGGGCCCTGCAGAACATACTCTACAGTGGGTGGCTCTTGAGTCTTATGAGCTCCATGCAAGGCTCTGAATGGTTTGAAAAGACTACGTGCAATCAGTACTCTGGTAAAAGCAAATACAGTGAAATGCAATGCAATACAGTGACATGCAGTGAAATACAGTGAAATGCACTGCAATGCAGCGAAATACAGTAAAACCAACACGTTTAAGAGGACCCGTTTAATGAGCACAAACGCACTGTCCTGAATATGTGTGTTGGGGTGACTGGAATAAACATCTATTTTGTATCTCTCTCTTTTTTAATTGCTGTTATTCAGTAAGCTATTGAGTTTTTGTAAACTTATTTTATGTCATAGTCCATATTTATATGAAAGTAATCTCTAAATCTCAAGTTACTTCAACACAATTGTAACTAGTTACAGCAACCTTTTATTTAGAAATTTTATTTCATTTGTTACAGTAACAAATAGTTATTTCGCAGCAGCTAGACATATATATATATATATAATTATATATATATAATAGTCATGTGTATATATATTAGAATATATATATATATATATATATATATATAGGGTTTGGTCAGGCTGCAGCTCGAAATATTCTGTGAAGATCCAGCAATCGAACCCCCTTGTTCCTCATCTGACACCCTTTTCCAGCAGGATGATATGAAAAGTGCGTTCGTGTGACATGCAGGGTTTGACTTGCACTGTTGAAGCGCTTTCTGATTTCCGCGTCATGCATTAACCACAGTACTTCTTATAACGTTAACTAAAAGTGACCTCATTACTGTTTTACATAAAATGTAATCTGTTACCACTTCTTGTTACTTGACCGAAAAGGATCCACTACAGTTGTAAGTTACTGGAAAATGTAATCAGATTACAGTAATGCATTACTTCCCAATAGTGAGTGTATTTGAGGGAACAATAGTGTTTTTTGACATTGCTTAATGTATTAAACCAGGGCCCTCTCTTTTACTGAAACAGACACCCTTAATGTTAGATGTTTGATTTGCAGAGCTGTGGTACACAAAGAACAGCCTGCCTTACAGGGATGGAAATAAGACTCCTATTGCATTTCAGTTTTCTCTTCTCAAAAGTATTCAAATTCACTGTTTTATTTTCTAATAGTTTGTTTTGTCTCAATCAAATATTCAAACAGGACAGTTTAAAACAAACAAAATGTTTGGCAGTTTACAGCATGTCGAAGTGTAATTTACCAGATGTTTGCTATGGTTGGGACAGCCCTTCTAAAAGCCCATGGTAAAAGCCCAACAACGTGTAATAAATCATAGATAAACCATAGCAAACCACAGAGGTATGGCAAACCAACACAAAACCATGGGAAAAGCATAATAAGGAAATAAAATTGAAGGTGATTTTACTTTGCCCTCAATAGGAGCAAATGTGGACTATAAATATGCGGCCTCAGTTGTAGTCTTTGGTGGTCTTTGAGATTATACTGTATTTGATTTCTCTTTTTTTGTTTGTTTGTTATTATATAATAGTTAGATTTGTTTTTGGTATCTGTTTATAAATTGCCTTACAAGTTTCTTGTAAAGGATCAACCGCAGGAGATAAAACACAAACAGACTGTTAATAATGTACTTGTCAGTACCATAAAACTCCATGTTCCATTGCACACCCTTTTTACATTTAGTGCTGAAAACGGTGTCAATAGAAATCATCCATGGGGAGCAAGCAAGCTGGATTCATTAAGTGCGGCGGTACTTAGTTCCGCCACTGTTAAGATTATTAAAATAGACCACCTTCGCCACAAGTAACGTTTTCATTACACTTATCCGCTGAAAGAGGATCAGTTGGTTGTTTAATGTTTGCAAATAGAGTTCACTCATCACTTACAGAAAACATTACCCGAGCCCAGGATAAAATAGCAGAAGTTTCACACACTTACCTGGACAGCAAGATGTGCAGTTGTTATTGACACCAGTTGCCATTTCATATACTGGCCCCGAACGATCTCCAAAAAGTTAGCCGGACCTTTTTGTAAAGGAGGCTAGCCACTCATACTTTCCTTAATGAATTGTTTTCAATATTTCAATACATATAGATATACATGTAAACATACAGTTATATAATGTGCTGGCTAAAGCTTTGCTCTACAGTGCTGAGACCCCAGAATGGTGGTGTCTTTTGCAGGTGCAGGCTTGGTTTTTTTTTTTCTTGCTGTCTTGCTCAATACAGTTTGAAGACTGAGCAAAACCAAAAACTGCAGCAAACCGCATCTCTTCCTGAGAGGGAGAGAGAGACAATAGGTTGCGGAAATGGATCATCGTATTGTTTTCTTCTTTCAAAATGCTGGCAGGCACACACTATGTGAACACCCGTTCACACTTCTGTGCACACCTGACCTGAACCACCTCTGCTAGCTACTCACTTCAGCCTGACTATCGTCTGAGTCGGACTGTGTGATGTGGGTTTTGTCCATAGTCTGGTGGGCTAGGTTGAGACCACTACAATTTTCCAGCGGGTCTCCCGAGTTAAAGGGTGTGCAAAATGAACTAATTTTCCCACCTACATTCATGTAATTAGTTTCCAGTTTTCTGTTTATCACATCCTTGAAAGTTTTGTTTGTAAATTTTCAGCTCAGCCTGGTTCATGGCAATTTTTCTCTATTAAAGTTCATCTCAAGATGCTTCCAGTTAGTTCCCCTCAGAGGCTTTTTGCATCATTACTGTGAGTCCCAAAGCACTGTTTAATAATCTAAGAGAGTATTTAGAAAACACACTTTAAAAACAGTCCTTAAGAAAACATTCCTTAAATCAATCTTTAAAGGTTTAATAATAGGGACCATTGTCTATCAATCTACACAGGTAAAACTAAGGAGCTGATTTGTTCATCCTATAGCCTGATTTTATTGGAGCATTGTACAACACTGATTGCATCAACTACCTGTCTGTGATGATTCCTTCGCTGATGTCCACATGGTGATTGTGTCAATATTTTGAACGTTAGTTTATTACCATAACCCTAGTTCCCTGAAAAGAATGACAACGATTACCAAATGAGAAGAGCCCTCTCTGACCGTCAGTCACTGAGCATATATAAAACAGCTGCCCTGTCAGGGCCCTGCTGTGAGGAGGAAGTCCCTCCCACCTCCTGTTGAAGAGGGTCATCCTCACACTAGCATATCACCATTTTCTTTCATTTTTCTTCGAGGTCAGCTGGGGACACAACCTCGATCGGTAATGGTTGTCATTCTCTTTCAGGGAACCAGGGTTATGGTAATAACCGAACACTCCCTTTCAATGGAATGACAACCATTACCAAATGGGAAGCTGTACCAAAGCTGTTGTGGCTTCAGATTACCAACAGTACAGCCTCACGGCAATAGCCACAGAGCCCTCATGATGCCTAAGGGCATGCTGCCTGCAACACCCTACAGCCCAGAGAGGGCCTTGCTCGGTTTGCAACATCAAGGCGGTAAAAACACGCAAATTTTTAACTACCTGTCCATTCAGTAGCATTGCAAAGCTCATCCAAGGAGGCGCCATGAACGAAAGCACACGAAGTCGCTTGGCCCCTGGTAGAATGGGCCGTAATGTCCCTCGGCGGGGGAGTCCATCTGTTCATACGCCAAGCGTTAGACGTTGCTTCATAGGGCCTGACCTCTAGAGCGGGACCCATAGCAGACAAACAGCTGGTTGGACTGTCTTGAGGACGCTGTTCTATCTAGGTAACAGCGCAGAGCCCGGACCGGGCAAAGCGTGTGCTGTCTACGGTCCTCCTCTGACTCGTGCGGGGGAGGTCTGAAAGTTTCCAAAACCACTGGTTGCTTAAACTATGGAATGATGAAACCACCTTTGGATTTGTTCTTAATGTTACCCGCGAGTCCTTCGCAGTGAAAGCCATACATGTGTCATCGATGGACAGCGCATGAAGCTCACTTACTCGTCTGGCAGATGTAATGGCTATTAAAAATGCCAACTTCAATGAAACAGGGCACAATTCTGCTGATGCTCTGGGCTCAAATGGGGGACCCATAAGGATCCGCAGTACCAGTTCCAGATCCCACTTGGGGACCATACTTTTTATGGGAAGACAAAGCCTCCGAGCCCCTTTAAGAAATTGCACTGCCAGGAAGTGTGCTCCAGGGGACACAGAGTCAATTTTATCGTGGCACACTGATATTGCTGCCAGGTATACCTTCAGAGTGGATGCAGATTTTCCCGCATCAAAGAGGTGTTGTAAGAAGGTTAGTATTGTCTCAATAGGGCAGGTTACCAGATTGTGACCTTCAGCAAGGCACCAGTCTTGGAAAACTTTCCATTTATATGTATCCTGGACTCTAGTGCTCGGCGCCCTAGCAGACTGTAGTGTCTCTACCACTGCATCTGGCAAACCTCGTCTGAATAGACGGCTCCATTCAACGGCCAGACCCAGAGTTGCATCTGGGCCATAATAACCCATCTGCTTGGCTCAGATGGTCCTTGTGCAACTGGTGCTGCCACGGTTGACCCAACAACTTGTTGGAGAGAAGAGCAAGCCAGGGGCACCTTGGCCATCTGGGTGCAACCAGCAAAGCCTGTGCTCTCTCCACCCTGATCCTTTCTAGTTTCAGGGGTAATAGTGGTAGCAGAGGAAATGCATACAAGAGCCCCTGTGGCCAGGGGTGAGCTAGCGCATCTACTCCCAGCGGGCCCCCCTCGTCTCTCTCCATGGAGAACCATAGGGGCAATGAGTGGACTCGGCTGTGGTGAAGAGGTCGACTCATGCCGGTCGAAACCTCTCCCAAATCTGTTTCACCACTTGAGGATGCAGTCTCCATTCTGTGCTGTCTGGAGCTCTTATGGACAGGAGGTCTGCTGCCTTGTTGTCCACACTGGGGAGGTGAACTGCCCTGATGGAACACAAGTTTCTGTGCGTCCAGGACAGGAGTCTGTGTGCTGCGTGGTGAAGGCCTGGCGAGTGCAGGCAGCCTTGGTGGTTTATGTAGGCTACCACTGTAGTATTGTCTGTCCAGACCAGCACATGTTTGTGCACTAACATGTTCTGGCGAAAATGAGATAACGCCAGGGCTACTGCCTGCAGCTTTTGGGTATTTATGTGTGCCTGCTGCCAATGTCCCTTCCACTGACCTCTTATTCCCCTCCCATTTCAGACCGCTCCCCAGCCCAGACTGGAGGTGTCCATAGTGACAACTTCCTTTCTGTGAGGGGATCTGAGGCGCAGATTGCCAGGACAGAGCCACCACTCCAGTGTCTTCCAGCATTGTCTGGACACTCGCACCAGCCGGTGTCGATCTGGGTATACCTTGAGTGTATGTATCCAGGGTTGAAGCAGACGTATTCTCAGCAGCCCTAAGGGAAGGATTCTCAAGGCGGCTGCCATCAGCCCCAACAACCTTTGAAATATCTTGACCTGTGGGAGAGCATCCTCTCTGAATAGGGAGAGTGTGACTTCCAACGACCGAATCCTGTCTTCCGACAGTGAGGCAAGCATGCTCACAGAGTTCAGTTTGATCCCCAGGAACACTGTGGACTGAGATGGTACGAAGTTGCTCTTCTGTTGATGCATGGAGACCCTAAACTTTATCAAATGATCTATGACCTGCTTGATGTGCGCCTCTGCGCGTGCTTTGGAACGCGTGCAAACTAGCCAATTGTCCAGATAGTTCAGGATCCGAATACCCCGCAGCCTGAGTGGAACCGGTGCTGCATCCATGCACTTTGAAAATGTGCGGGGCGCCAGCGAGAGGCCAAATGGCAGCAGGCAGAATTTGTATGCATTGCCTTGAAAGGCGAAGTGCAGATACTTTCTGTGCACGGGACAGATTGGAACATGGAAGTAGGCATCTTGCAGGTCGATCAATGTGAACCAGTCACCCAGCTGGACGTTCTAGAGGATACGCTGTGTGGTCAGCATGTTGAACTTCCTTTGTTTGAGGAACATGTTGAGGACCCTGAGGTCCAGAACAGGTCTGGGTGCAGCCTTGCCATGGGTCGTGTCCAGTGTTCAGCCAGCCAGGGAGGGGGAGGGGAGGGGGGGGGGGGGGGTTGTGAGGGGAGGGGAGGGGGGGGGGGGGGGTGGCAGCCGGGCCCCTCCTGGGCAGTCTCCCTTGGGCTTGGGAGGGAGCTCATCTTTCTTAGGCTCTGGCCTTGGTCTCCAGCCTTAGAACAGGTTCCCCCTGGCTGGCGGTGGTCCCTTACCGCCGGCTCTTCCTCTGCCTGCTTGAGTTGGAGGGCGGTGTTCAGGCCCAGTTGCCCCTGCAGGCTGTGAAGGCCACTTTGGGCACTGGTGGTAGGCAGGGAGGCGAGAGAACTTTGAAGCGACCTCTGTGGCCTTGTGGGACCTCTCAAGGCTGACATCAATGGTCATTCCAAAAGTTTGCCCCGGTGATTGGGGGCATCTAATAACGCCACCTTTTCGGTCTCCACAACCTTGGCCTGCATTAGCCATAGGTGTCAATGCCGCTAGAGACCTGCCTGATGCCTGACCTAACTCCCCCATTAGGTCGGTCATTGCCCTTGTTACTGCCTGTAGCTCCCCCGCGTCCATCTCAGTTGCCCATTCCTGCAGCCTCTCAGCCAGCTGCGACTGGTACAGGACCAGTATGGCCATTGCATTGGCCGTCCAGACTGATAATGCCGCTGACGCATATGCTTTCTTGAGCATAGCGTCAGTAGTCCTACAGGGCTTGGATGGGCAACCGCTGTGGCCTGCCCAACTGAAGTGGCGGGGTCAGATATGTCCGCCCTCGACGCTGTAAAATACAGCTTGTCTGGACTTGGGGGTCTGTGTGGGGCCGAGGATGGAGAGCGGGAGCGGGAGTGGGGAAGCTGGGGCTGCCCGGGGGAAGGGGGCAGTGTACCCTGCGACTTTAAGAGGGTATCCAACATGGCCTGCTGAGCCCTCACCATCTCCACTAGCTCTTGAAAGCACCGTTCAGTTGAGCTTTGGCGCCTCTGCAGCGATCCTGACGGAGAGCGCCTTATATATGCTCAGTGATTGACGGTCAGAGAGGGCTCTTCCCATTCGGTAATGGTTGTCATTCCACTTGAAAGGGAACAAGCAGTTCTCAAAATGAGACTGCTATTGGCAAAAGATGATCAGCATATGCAATACGTTTCAGGCGTCCCATAGGCTCCTCGTGGTCAGATTCAGCTAACAATGAAGTCACACAATAGCAGTGGAACTTCACTTGTCTGCTCTTGTTTGACCCCACCTAAACTACTATAGCAGGAGAGGGGAAAGACGAATTACAAATCGCTAACTTTGTGTCCAGTCTCTGTGTTATAAAAAGTAGGACAAATAATTATGCATGCATTAATCCACCAGACTGCACCTTTGGCCAATAAGTTTATAACTCAATCGAGTTACATGAATCCAACTTCTCATTGCAAACCACACAGAAACAGTTCAAATCCTTCGACCCGCCCGCCGGGACCTCTAACCCCTTAAGGGGCGTGGCCTGCAACTTTTCTCTTTGACTCGTCATCTAAACTCCTGCCTACTTTCTTCAGCTACAGAATACAGTACGAGTCGACTTTATTGCTCCACATAGCTGGTAAAATGTTTCAAATGGGACCAAAAGTCATCTTATTGCTTCTCCTTGCTTTCCCGGTTGCCCTCATCGGCTCAATAGGTAAAACCATATAGTTTTCTATTTCATTGTGTTCTTACTTGCAATAATACTTTGTTACTGTAACTTGTGGAGTTGATTGTAGATTTCTGTCTGAGAACCAAGTTACATAGACGTGGCACTAAAGAGTTCGACGTTCTTTAACATTAGGTACAGGAGACTTTAGAAATGTCAGTGGCTGTTTTGAGAAGTTGCATTCAAGAAGTGGTGCTTTGTTACTGAACGGTTTTTTTCTTTTTTTTAAAAATGTTCGGTTACTTCAAATCACTTGATCGTTAAGGGTTACGTGGCGTAAAAGTGCGTTCAATTCTGTTTAACACTGCAAACCAAAGGAGAGTTACAGACAAAGTTTTAAAAAGTCGTGTGTACTAGTATAACATTAGAAACAACAACGGCCGAGTTATGTATGAAAAACGTTTGGAAGCTGCAATGTAATTAATAGAACCATTTGTTTGGAATTTGAATAGCACCTCAAAAACAATTTAGACTACATTTTAAGTGTTTTAGCAGGTCATTTTTACATTTTTATTTTTAAATACTGCTTCTACGACTGTGTATGTCCATCCCGCTTTTTTTCTCATTGAAATGCGTTGTAGACTCTAATTAAATCTGAGAGCAGTTTGGTGACGTGTCCTGTCTGCTACTTACTGCTGCAAGTACTGACACAGAAGGGCAGGGAAATAGACAGAATCAGCCTATTGGTTTTAATCACTATTGTAGCGCTTTAGCTACACTTTTAAACATTTTGGTGCAATAATTGTAAAATGGCTACATACCACAGCTATGTTTTTCATTGCATGCAATACCGTTTATTTAAATCTGTGTTGTACACCCACATTTGATCGGATCATTGGAAATGGGTGACATTTACTGCAGTAATGTTCAGCAAAAAAAAAGTGTTTATTTTATTATGCTGTTTTACCAAGTATTAACACAAAATTAACAACATTTATTAACATGAACCTATAGTTTTATAAGCACATGCACAGTACGTTTTATATAGGTATTTCTATTACTATTGGAATACAGTTGTATTGGAAACTACAGGGAGTCAGGAGCTAAAAATAATAACTAGCACCAACTATCGAGTTTATATGGTGCATTTAGTGTGTTTTATTCAGTGGAGCATGCAAACAGCTGACAGAGAATCCAGATTTAAGAACTAATGATACAAAAAAAAGAAGTTTACAAGTACTTAAGTAGTACTGGATATCAAGTTGTAAAATGATTGAACATGTCTGTGTTTCTTTCAAAACTCCACATGTGAGGCCTGTGTAGCTATTGGAAGTGCGAGCTGATTTATGGAATCATGTTATCTCAATCTCATAAGTGTCTGACCTTAACCTAACTCTGTGTGTCTGTGTTTCAGGGACAGTATCTGCTCAGGAACAAGACGAGGATGTGGCCCCAGACTCTACTGTGGAGGAGGAAGATGAGGAGGAGGAGGATGAGGAGGCAATGACGGCTGAAGCCAGCGCCACAGAAACAGTAAGATTATGTGATTCGTCACAGAATGACCGTGCTCTGCCTTGCAGGAAGTACTGCAAGTAAGGGTTTGTAAAGGGTTAAACATTTAAACTAGGGATGCACCGAATCCAGGTTTTTGGGATTCGGCTGAATACCGAATCCATCTCAAAAGATTCGGCAGAGTACCGAACCAAATACCGAATCTACAAAAACTGTCAAGAAAACTGAAGGAAACGATTGAAAAAGACTAGCAGCTACTAACAAGGGACCCGCACAGTATGAGCCTTTTAGTTCATAGTATTTCTATTCCTGATTGGAAATATATCCCTGAATAAGATTTCAGATTGAAACGTACACAGTTTACCGCTAGACCCCCCCTCCCCCCAACAGAATCGTGAAAATACAGACCCGTTTTCTTCTCCATTACAAGAAAGGAGAGCTGCATCTTTGCCGTAACCCAGTACTTTCATTAGACATTTCAACCTGTGTCACCTGATCTGAGAGTAGGGATGCAAACATGCTCCAGAATCTCGGGATGCTAAGGTTTTGTAACTCTCCTGTCTAAAGTGCAATGTATTCAGTAAAATGAGTGTGAATTGTGCAAACTGTTGCTAAATTAATTCAGTTGTTTTACTTCATTGTTGCCAAAAGCACACACATGCCTGCAAGGATAGTTTCCATCAATCAGACCTCTACAGCAGCTGATTGGCTTTCTGAGTGTCTGACTGGGCGGGACTGTGTACAGCAAGAAATATTAAACAAACAGAAACTCTACTAGCTGTCACAAGGTTAAATGAAAGAGTGCAGAGTTATCTATAATAATGGTGTTGCACTATTTTGATAGATATTGTTTACTGTATAATTTTTTTTATTTTATTTTTTTTAAATCAAGCAATACGATGAATCGTTGTTACGAGGCTCTCCGGATCAAATTGCCACCACAATTAAATACATTTACTAAACTGCTGAAGCAATTCACACTCCCTTTACACTGAATGCATTGCAGTTTAGAGAGGCGAGTTAAACCTGACCTGCCTTAAAGTGTCCTGAGATTCTGGAGCCTGTTGCCAACCCTGTCTGAGAGCTGTGAGGAATAAATTACTGTGATGAGTGACCTTAATGTCCCTGCAAAATAAAACGCACGTTGATTTAAATGCACCGTATGTGTAACACATATCACATAGGCTACGAAATAGTTTTAAGATATTTTAGTAAAACACAGCAGTTCCCAAAGAAATCAACTTGTATTGACACCTTACAATAACGTACAACTGACATATTTAAATTTACAAAAATATGTATTTCTCTGCTCATTATTATTATTATTATTATTATTATTATTATTTATCTCAATAAGGTCTCTAGAACACATTTGACAGACAAAACAAAGCATACAACAGTTTGCTGTTACTGTATATTACAGATTTACTGCATTACTTTAGTCCAGGTGGGTGATGTGAAATGTGCTGTTGCATACGGGGTATGTTTGCATTCAGCAGCTGCCTGACTGTTTACTGCGTGCGCCATCAGTAATTTAGGGAGTTGAGAGCTGCGACAGAGTTCATCAAAGGTTTTCTTGTCATTAAATACAACAGTTACATTCAATATCAGATTTGTGTCTTTTATTTAAATAAGAACTGCACACATTGGAGGGATGTGTTAAAATGGGTGTGCGTAAAATTGATCCTAAGTATTCGGCCGAATCCAAACCCTGCTCAAAAAGTAGGTATCCGGGCCGAATCCAGGATTTGGTGCTCCCTAATTTAAACTGTAGACAACTAAAAATACTAATCGATATAGAATTTTGATTGGCCGGACATATCCTGATTTTGCATTGGTTTCACACTGTGTCCAAAGTGTATTTCTAGTATATTGATGCATTGCAAACTATATTTGAAGTCTATGTGTAAAACTGCAATAAAACGTTGTAGAGGATTGTTGTATTAAACATAGACGGTATAATCTGCATGCCCATGTTCTCTTGCTATGTTCTCCTGTACAGGAGAATGAGGACCTAGAAGATGACTCTGCCCCAGCAGAAGCTACCTCCCATCCCGATGCTGACACCACTATCGTCTTTGTGACTGGGGAAGGTGAGCGGCTGGAGACCTTGTGTGACTCGGACAGATTAGAGTTATCATAGGAGGACATTGCTGTCCTCGTAGCTTGTGTTTTTCCACATTCAGGAGCTGTTCTTCTCTGCTAGTTGCCTGCCATAGATATGTTACGTCGACCAAAGTGTTTTTAATTAGTGTGCAGCAGTGCCTTCTAGTGCTCAGGTGTGTACTGCCAGCAAGACAGAAGTAAACTGGATCCTACTTCTACAAACACGCTGGCTGATCTACCTTGTTATACTGAATTTGGGTTAAAGCGCACGGAGAAAGACTTCATGGGAAAAAAAGAACTTAGAATGATTGAAAACAGCAGAAAGAGTGAGAAGATAATAAATTATAAAATATAAATAAGTAACTTTTAGGACTAGCAGTATTTTCTACTATTTAAGATGCTTTGATACTCTGCTTGTATTTCATTCTTCAATCTGGTATATGCAGATATTTCAAAGAGCACGCTATAGATAAGGTGCTGCTGCTTCCAGGTACCTAATCACTTCCTTTGCTGCAGCCGTTTATTTACAGCCTGCCTTACAATATCTTGAATTTACATTGGTAATTGCATTTCATCTGGTGTGTGTCTGTTACTCGTGAACTTCCTGTGTTTTTTTTTTACATTTTTTTAATAACACTTGACTCCCTGTTTGTGTGACAGAGTTCCCAGCCAATCAGATTGTGAAGTTCCTGGTGGGCCTCACCAATAAGGGCAGCGAAGACTTCACTGTGCAGTCACTGGAAGCTTCCTTCCGCTACCCCCAGGATTTCCAGTTCTACATCCAGAACGTGAGTCTCACCACTCTTTCTGCGCTGCATGTTTCAGTTCATGTTTCTTTAGTGAATTTCATGATTGTGAAAGATGAGGGACAGTGGCACTGACTACAGTCAGGCGCCTTGAGATCTTATCCTCGCAGCTCTGAGACAGAGCGAGAAAGAGAGCACCTCAGTTCTGACCTGAACGCCCCCGTGCCTCCATTCAGTCCTGAGCCTCTCAAATAGTGACAATTGTGCTGGATTGTGCAGTGAGATGTAGATTACCCTAAAAAGAAACTTAAACCAAACTGAAACTTAAACATTATAAATAGGTCAGTAATTCGGTTCTTGTCTAAACTGAACAATGTGACATCTTGTATAATAACAGACATTCTACACACAGTTTATTAACTAATGTGGGTCATGCATGTTCTAGTGTGATGCACTGGGGTCAATTTCTTGGTTGTATTTACTTAAATGTACATTTGTAAATCTATATAGTGCTCCTCTTTATAAGGCTGTAGTCGGAAGCTATTGTAAGAAGACCGTGCTGTTTACAAGAAGAATGAAAATGCTAGTCGAATGGCATTATGGGGAAAATGGGAGCCAGGACAATGTATGGTTATAACTGGATCAGCAACATCAAACGCCGTCTTTGTAAAGGGGAGGGTCTCTATTAATCTGGTGATAATGGGGGTGATTTCCAGTTGGCAGTAATAGATCGTGTTATTCTCAACACTGTTGAATTGACCGCAGTGAAAGTGTCTTTCAGTCCAGTATCCCAGCACCTTGTCCTCTTATTGTGAAGGGCCGGAGTGGAGCTTTGTCGTGTCTAGTGTGTTCTCTGGTAGAATGAGCCTTGTTTGTGTGCTTCAGTTCACAGCCCTGCCTCTGAGCACTGTGGTGCAGCCAGAGAAACAAGCCACCTTTGAGTACTCCTTCATCCCTGCCGAGCCCATGGCTGGACGCGCCTTTGGACTGGTCATCGAGCTCCACTACCAGGACAGCAATGTGAGTGCAGGGCTCGCTCCTCACTCCCAGGCCCCAGCCCCATTCACAAAGCACAGTGCTATTCATGCTTTTTGCACAGCGCTGTATGTTTTGATTTGAAGTGATTGGTTTAGTTTCCGGTTCCAAAAATGTGCTTTTTCTGAAACAAAGTGTACAAATGGTCCTGTACAAGGAATGGGACACAGTCTTTGTCACAGTTCTAGTCCAGTTCCTTGTACAGGACAATTCTTTCACTTTGCTGTTTCAAAAAAACACTTTTTCGGAACAGTTTTTATAAATATGCGTCGTACACAAGCTATGTTGTGATTATATAGCGCGTCTGAACTGCAGGGAATGAGCTACATCAATATATAGAGGATACACTGTGAACCTTCCTAGAGTTCTGCAGTAAGCAGTATGTAACATTAATCCTGATTTACTCCTCAGGGAAATGTGTACCAAGATGCCGTCTTCAATCAGACTGTCACTATCGTCGAGCTGGACCAGGGGCTGGATGGAGAAACGTAAGCATCTGCAACAAAAGGGTTTACTTAGCCAAGATATATAATATACTCTTGCATCTTGATTTAACCATTAACTGCTTCTTCAGTTGCCACGGTACTTAATAGTAACACTGTTAGAGTATGATTCTGGTTTTGTTTGATTGGAGCCTTTTTCAAGAAAGCTTGATTCAGAACAGACACCCACTATGGTTGGATGCAAAAGGAAAAATGAAATTTGCGTTTGTGTAATTGTACTTCTGTTTTGACAGCGTGTTCCTGTACGTGTTCCTCACTGGACTTGTGATGTTGGTTCTCGTTGGAATTTACCAGGTTCTGGAATCACGAACGGTGAGACTCCTGGGCGTCTGAGGCTGTGGTGGGGGAGATGGGGTGGGCTGACCTACCAAACAGCTCTGTGGTTACAGAAAGTTGGGCTGCAGCTTAGAAAGTAGTTGGTCTGAGTAGCAAATTCTTAGAGAAAGAAAGGAAATGGTGGGCTGCAGTGTGAAAGATAGTAGGTTTTAGTGGTTAGAGGGTACTGGGCTGCAGTGTGTTCAGTAGCTGAGTGGTTAGTTAAAGGTGGTTTGGGTTGGAGCAGCTCAGTGACAGTGGATCCCATTGTACACACATTGAAAGGAGGTGAGCACAGTACAGGATCTGTGTTCTGGGGCTGTAACCCTCTCTCGTCCCTTGCTGTGCAGCGGAAGAGGTCAGCGGTGAAGGTGGAGACGGGCACAGGGACCATGAATGACGTGGATATCAGCTGGATTCCACAGGAGACTCTCAATGTCATGAGTAAGTTGGCTTAGAGCTTGACAACCTTTCCCTTTTTAATTAATTCACACTGAGTGGTAAAGGACATGGGTTGGTATAATACAAGACCGCACTGCATGGCAGAAACTTGCCCCATGTTTCTCTGTGTGGCTGTTCTGGGCAACAAGACAACTTTGTGTACCCCAGTTTAAAATATTGATATCATTGCTGGCAAATAAAGATGAGATGAGATAATGATCTAAAAAAAATTATTCATAATGATAAATTAGAGGTTTCCAACTGTAAGATGTTCTGTACAAGTTGAAATACACCACCAAAGTGTTTATAAAAAGGATCTGTAGAAAATGTTTAGTTGCATATTGATATAAAAGTAATTTAACTTTTAAAATAGAGTTTGAGTTGTAAATGCAATCCAGAATATATGAAATATTAATTAAGCTGGTTAGGTCATCCATCCATTCCCATCACTGTTGTGGCTGCATGATTTTGAATTGAGTTTCATTTTATGCCACTGGTTTGTGGAGCACATTTCTGCTTTTAAGATATCTGAATTATTGTATCCTGGTTTTGCAGAGTGGTTGAGAAAGTGTTCTTGTATGGTGGTGCCTTGTCCACCACTTTCAACGCAACGATAAGCGAGCGCTATAGCAACTCCTGAATGCATCATTGAGTCCCAGAACTGTTCCCAATATCCGTTTTTAAACTCACCTGTTTGAACTTGGGCAATTTGTTTTATTCAAATGTTTCTTCCATTGGGGGGGGGGGGGGGGGGGGGTGCGCTGCGCTCAAATAATTCACACAAACAGGAAATTAGTGTGATGTGAGCTGGTATCATAAGAATTTACAATAAGTGATTGTTACATTTTACCGGCTTGGGAAATTAGTTTCATCAGAGTTTGCCTTTGTGAGAATTGACTGTCTGAAATGCGCACTTGCCTTCACTCGTTCTAGCTGTCCTCAAGTTGTAACTGCTGCACATACCCTGTGGGTTGTACCATTGAGCTTTCTTGTTGCATAGAAAAGTCCATGTTTTTACTGACATTCCTTGTTTTGTGATTTGCAGACAGGGCATCCCCGAAAGCTTCTCCCAGGAAACGTACCAAGAGAGCAGCCGGCACTGACCAGTAAGCATCCCTCCCTCCGCGGGACCTAGGGTGTGGAGGCAGACGCCCCTGAACCCAGAGTCTATCCACACTCCCCTCATGGGACTTCATCTCCAGAACTCTGTGGACAGAGCTCCAGCCTGCACAGCACCAGCAGCTCTCTCATGTTCTTATTTTCAATTGAGACACACAGTCTGTGCGTACAAGGGGTATTGATTGATAGCTGGCAAATCCCTTGAGCTGTACTGTACAGGCACGTCAATTTAAAACTCTCATAACAATCCTAGAAACTAGAGACAAAGGTATCGTGAAACTCATTGGTGGAAGCAGATTTTCTGTTTGATTTCGTAAAGCTTCCCTCTGTGGGCTAGATTTATTAAGCTTGTTTTCATGTTTTTCCATTTGGTGTGTTTTTTTTTTTTTTACTGGTATGAAACACCTTTGGCGCATGCAGAAACCTCAAAATTAACATCGAGGTTTCTAGCAGTGAAACAAAAGAAATGCTCACAAAGGGAAGCACTGAAAACCAGTGTAATAAATCTGGCCCTTCTTGCTAAGGATCTGCTCTGGAATAAGATTGCCATGTGTGGTCAGACCCTTTCAATTCTGACCTGAACATTCCACTGTACATTATAGACACACACACACACGCGCGCGCACACACACACACACACACTGTTACACACACGGCTGGCAATATGTCCCTTGATTGGAAGTCATTGTCCTGTGTGTTTGTTCTTTTCTTTGGTTTGATATTTTAATTAGATCTGCAACAGCAGTTTTTTTTTTTTTTAACAAAAAAAACAAAAACAGCCTGTATTGCCAGCCATCATTAGACCTTCAGTCTATCTGTAGCGCTGTTACAGAGGAGGCAGCTATACACACTGTAAATACTGGTTATGTTGCTGTTACACTAGGCTATAGAGTCCTGAACGTCACATTACAGATGGCCTGGACTGGTCAGTCTGATTGACAGACTTACCCAACAAAACCATGTGAGATCTGTGCTTTATAAAGTACCTGAGTCCAAAGTGAGTCTGGATCAATAAAGAACTGTGATTTCACTGCCTGACTGTTAAGCTCTCAATCTCTGACCCCTCAGTGTGATGGTTAGTTGGACAAGTGCAGTCCCATGTCAAGTGCTGTTGTACTGTACTTTCAGCCCAAAATCCAGGACCAGCAGCCACACTGGAGTGTTGACACTCACTTGAGTGAGTGTTCGCTTGTTAAGTGAGCACCAGCACTCAAGGTTGTCTCTGAATATGGTTGTAAATGAATTCATAGAAAGATTAAGTTGCGTCGGTCGTGGTATTTAAATATTGAATTCAAATAGTGGTGTGCAAATTTATTACATCACCATGATTTGTAATTTGATATCCTTTATATACCTACTTGCATGGAAACCTCACAGTGTGAGAAGTTACATTTTCAGTTAGTAGTCGGTGATAGAGAAACAATAGGCACGTGTGTGAAAATGTTAGACCACTTTGTGCTTTTAATTAGGCATCTTAAACAACTTCTAAAAGGTCTCATGCATGTTACCACTTGTGGCTGTTGTGTTCCCTTTCTCTTACTGTTTTTTAATAATTGCATATGTGGCCTAAGTTATCAATTAAATTTAAACAATCACTATGTTTTCTATTTTGACAATTTCCCTAGAGTTTCAGTTCCAGTGGTTTGATTTCATATTAATAGCAAATCAAAACAACACAAGCAATGGGGTGATCTAATACATGTGCACACTGCTGTATTATATACACAAGCAATGGGGTGTTCTAATACATGTGCACGCTGCTGTATTATATACACAAGCAATGGGGTGATCTAATACATGTGCACGCTGCTGTATTATATACACAAGCAATGGGGTGATCTAATACATGTGCACACTGCTGTATTATAGACACAAGCAATGGGGTGTTCTAATACATGTGCACTCTGCTGTATTATACGTTGATTCAGAACAGAAGGAACTCTTATTATATTGTTGGTGTCAGGATTGTATATTTAATATTTAGTAAAGCTACAAGGGCATGTGAAATAAACCCCACTACCTTTTCAGCATGACAATCCAATGGTTTCCCAAGTGTAACCATCTGTCATTTACAGTATTTTAAGTTATTTTCTTTAAAAAAAAAAAGAAATGCTTTTCTTGCATATTTTTCCACAGTATGTCAGTTTTATATTTAGCTGCTAAGATCATCTGAAATCCAGTTTGATGCAAGATAGATTTTTTTGTTTTTTGTCTGGTATTATTGACACAGAAATGGACACAATAAAATTTTATAGAATTTTTTTTTTTTTTCAAAGCAGTAAAGTCACTATGTTTAGCACATAGTGGGCCATATAAAAATATGAAGACATTTCCATATCATGAACAGTAACTACCTAACTGCACATGCTGGGATGTCAACACTGATGTAATTTGACATCTTGTTGGCAGCTGATGACATCACAATAGTCATGTCCAGACAGACACACATGCTGTGATTGTGTCAATTGAACATACACACTAGAGCTGAAGTCTTTGTCATTGAATGTCTGTTTCTTTTAGCATTCCCATGCTGTGGTTTTTAATTTGCATTCAGTTTCTATAATGGGTGCTGTGACTTTTAATCATAGAGTGTGCGTGGTTATTTTTTCCTTTTATGTTCCCACGACATTAAAAGTCTGTCACTGTAATAGTGAAGTGCAGTTTTTCTATTTGCTATTCTCAGATTGTTAGCTACGGCAGATCGTAAGTTGTTCTGTCACTTGTATTTGATTTTTGAAAGAAAACATATGTCTTAAGCTCTTTTTAGCTTGTACTGTAGTTAAGATTTAAAAGTAATTTTCTGGCTGCTGGAATCATTGACTCAAAAAGGATAGATAAGCTTATAAAAAAAGTGTAGGTCAATTTGTGAGGCTTTTGGAAATCCATTCCAATCGTTGTGTCTCCCATCAGTCTCATGATGACATTAATGAATTAGAATGATAAACTACTTGGAATGATAACTGCTTTAAATGTCAATGAAGAAAGTTTTGTTTTCTAAACAAAGAATTTGAAAACAGAATTGTAAAAAGTCCTGCATTTCATGAGAATATTGATAAATGTAAGTATAATTTGAATCCTGCTGTTTTCCTTTGCAAGGATGCTGCCAGTACATATTTAAACCGCTTCCTGATCCTCTGCTAATATGGTAAGTGGTAGTGATGACATTTGGTTGTTGTCACTGTCTGTGACATCCTTATTACAGCGCTGAAACTCCTATAGGGGGCAACGGGGAGTCAAAATTACTCAATCCCACAAAATCCTCCTCCCGTACAGTCACGTTGTATAATGATAAACCGATACAAAAGAAGTCTGAGTTAGGAGATCCATTAGGCTAAGAACTCTGGAAAGGTCATTTGGTAAGAGAAGGACGTCATTTTATTTATTTATTTTTTTATCTTTGAAAATGATGTGTGCTAAGGTAGTTTTTAATTTGTAGTTCTCATTTCCTGGCATTCATGTCAGTAGGTGACTGACAGGAGACACAGCGAGTGGAATGGATTTACAAAGGCTGCTGGGAGATAGAATTCTTTGAAGCAGTCTCTTTTTTCATTTTGTTAAAATATGTAGCAAGGTCTTAAAATCTATTTACCAAAGATTTATAGTTCCATTTGCCATTGTCACTGTTCCCCTCAATATTGTGCAGCTGAAGTCTCATTTTATTTTGGTCTTCAGTGTGCGCTTTCTGTGTGGCTTTCCAGTTAGAACACAGCTTAACCTGTGATAAAATGCTGCTGTGGGGTTTCATGGTAAAAGATTAAAACAAAATGGAGTTAAGAAATAAAGCATGGGGGGATTAAACAACAGACTGATGATGAAACTTCCAGAAGCTACTGAGCTGGGACAGGGGATTGACAAGGACTTAAAGAGTAAGTAGCGGGGTTCTGAAAAATATAGCGTTACACATCCCCACGTGCTGCTACAACTGTTTAAATATAGCGTTACACATCCCCACGTGCTGCTACAACTGTTTAAATATAGCGTTACACATCCCCACGTGCTGCTACAACTGTTTAAATATAGCGTTACACATCCCCACGTGCTGCTACAACTGTTTAAATATAGCGTTACACATCCCCACGTGCTGCTACAACTGTTTAAATATAGCGTTACACATCCCCACGTGCTGCTACAACTGTTTAAATATAGCGTTACACATCCCCACGTGCTGCTACAACTGTTTAAATATAGCGTTACACATCCCCACGTGTTGATACAACTGTTTAAATATAGCGTTACCGTGGAGAGTTTAATAGCGTATTTCTGTACAGCACTGGACACCATGAAAGGAGTGTACAGTTCAACACAAATTCCCTGTTTCAACTGTAGGGGGCAGGACTCTTTACAACTACAACCATCTGGCATCTCAGCCCATTGAATTAAAAGCAAAAGCAAGGGCTGGATGTGAACAGCAAACTGTACAGTGTTATTACAACATTATTTTAGTGTTATCACTATGTTATTGTTGTGTAATTAAGTCTTCATAACCCTTAAACTAAAGGGCTAGCCCTTGTTCATAATGGTAATATTACTGATATTAGTGCCAGCTGTAAAGCCTAGGGTTCATTATCAGTTTTGCTTCTAGTTGTTTCAAAAAGCCTGTAGACATTGAAGGACCGGTGTGAAGGATTTCTTGCTGAATAGTTCAGTAAAAGCAGTAGAAATGTGCCAGGCAAAATGGCTTTCCTCCAGTGTGCTCCCTCAACATTGCGCATCATTCAATAGCATTTTCTTTCTGTTATCCATTACAAGAGGAAGGGTCGACTAGTGTGAACTATATTTTCTTTATATTTTGTAATGTTACGTGTGATTGTGAATGTAACAATCAAGACAAAAATGACCCTAAATAGAAATGGAAAATAAGCTATAAATCCAACAACTATTTTTGTAATGTTTTCATTAAGTATACAGAAAACTATAAAGTGGTATGTAATTCAATATGTTAACTTATGAAGCAAAATGAGTTAATTCTATAGGCTAATGCAAAATGTTTGGCCATAGCTGTACAGGGCTCAGATACTCCACTGCTGGAGATTGAAGTAGGGAAACTCTACTGGAGTTAGTGTATAGATGTAGGATATTGTTCTACATTAATTACAAATATAAAACCGAAAATAATTGATTGCATAAGTATTCACCCCCTTTGCTATGACACACCTAAATAAGCTCTGGTGCAACCAATTGTATTTAGAAGTCACATAATTAGTTGAATGGAGTCCACCTGTGTGCAATTAAGGTGTCTCGCATGCTTTCAGGTTAGTTACACCTGTCTCTGGGAGGTCCCACAGTTGGTTAGTACATTTCCTAACAAAAACTACATCATGAAGACGAAGCAACATTCAAAGCAAATCTGGAATAAGGGTCTTCAAAAGCACCAATCAGGGGTAGGATACAAGAACATTTCCAAGGCATTGAATATCCCCCAGAGCACAGTAAAGTCCATTATTAAGAAATGGAGAGAATATGGCACAACTGTGAATCTCTAGAACAGGCCGTTCTCAAAAACTGAGTATTGGTGAGAAGGGCACTAATCAGGAAGTCCACCAAGAGGCCTATGGCAACCCTAAAGGAGTTACAGTCTTCCACGGCTGAGCTGGGAGACACTGTGTATATAGCAACAATAGCCTGGGTGCTTCACAATACTGGCCTTTATGGGAGAGTGGCAAAAAGAAAGCCATTGTTGAAATAAAATCACATAAAATCTTGGCTAGAGTTTGCCAGAAGGCATGTGGGAGACTGAGACCAAGTGGAAGAAGATTCTATGGTCTGATGAGACCAAAATAGAGCTTTTTGGCCTCAACGCTAAGCGCTATGTTTGACGCAAGCCTAACCTGGGACCTGGGACTTGGGAGAAGATTCATCTTCCAGCAGGACAATGACCTCAAACATACAGCCAAAGACACACTGGAGTGGCTTAAAAACAAAAAGGTCAATGTCCTGGAGTGGCCCAGTCAAAGCCCACACCTCAATCCAATTGAGAATATGTGGAAAGAGTTGAAAATTGCTGTTCACCAAAGGTCCCCGTCCAACTTGATGGAGCTTGAGCAATTTTGCAAAGAAGAATGGGCAAAAATTGCAGTGTCCAGATGTGCAAAGCTGGTAGAGACTTATCCAAATAGATTCATGGCTGTAATTGCTGCCAAAGGTGCCTCTACCAAATACTGACTCAAGGGGGTGAATACTTATGCAATCAATTATTTTCTGTTTTGTATTTATAATTAATTTAGAACAATTTGTAGATTTAATTTTGACTTTGACATTATGGACTTTTTTTGTGTTGATCAGTGGCAAAAACTCCTAATTAAATCCATGTTGTAACACAATAAAATGTGGAAAAGTCCAAGGGGGGTTGAATACTTTTGAGAGCCACTGTACCTGTAGACGTTCATGTGACTGCATGTAGTCCAGGCTAGACACCCCTGTCCAGCCACTATGCTGTGTTACTCTTTTTCTGTGTAACAGCCTGCATCGCTTTGCGATTGCAGTCTACTTAAACCTTACAGCGCTTGTTATTTTTTGTTTTCCTCTGCTATTGCAGTTTAAAAGAAAGAGACGCGTGATCCTCCATCGGACCCTGGCTCTGCCGTGCTCCTCTGTAGAGCTGACTCTGCTGGACTGCCTCAGCTGTCTACTCGGCACGCCATTTTTAATTGGATGTGTATGTATGTGTTTTCTTTAGTGAGTGGCTCAATGCGTTCCATCTGCATCCCAAGTGTGTCTTGCTTGCTCGCCGGCCCTGCACTGGTGGAGGGTTACCCCTCCCCTGCGCCAAGGAGCTCAAATGGGAGTTGTTTCCAATCGGATGCCTCCAACTCAGGTTGGGGCACGATCTGTGAAGGCATTGGACTCTGCGGATCCTGGTCGGGCCATTGTATGTCCCTGCATATCAACATGCTGGAGCTGCAAGCAGTGTTACTTGCCCTTCAGCACTTCCTACCTGTGGTGCGGAACAGACATTTGCTGATCCGCACAGACAATACATCAGTGCTGGCGTATGTCAACCACCAGGGTGGCCTTCGGTCCCCGGGGTTGCACCGCCTAGCCTTCAGGTTGCTGATTTGGGCTCAACAGAAGTTGCTGTCCCTTCGGGCGATGCATGTTCTGGGTGTGGAGAATCGGGCAGCGGACCTCCTCTCAAGGGAGGGCTCGCATCCATCGGCGTGGCGGCACCACCCTCAGGTGGTGGAGCGCATTTGGGAATGTTTCGGGAAGGCGCAGGTTGATCTGCTGCAATGGTTCACTCGGCGTCGATGCCCTAGTCCACGTATGGACCAGAGCGATCCTTTACGCGTTCCAGCTTGTGCCATTGCTCCCAGCCTTTCTCGAAAAGGTCAGGTCGGAGAAGGCGGCAGTTTTCCTAGTGGCCCCCAGGTGGCCCAAGAGAATCTGGTTTTCATCCCTGTGTCAGCTATTGAGCGGCCCGCCCTGGAAAATCCTGCTTCGCCCGAATCTTCTCAGTCAGACGAGAGGCACACTTTGGCACCTGGAGCCGGGCAGGCTCCAACTAGGGATCTGGCCCCTGAAAGGGACTGCTGGTCAGCCTTAGGGCTGTCAGACGCAGTCGTGGGTACATTGCAGAATGCTACGGCGCATTCCCCTAGGTCGCTGTACGCCTATAAGTGGAAATATTTTCGAGATTGGTGCCATTGGTCATGATCCAATCTCCTGTCCCATGCCTGTCATCTTGCAGTTTCTGCAAGATCTGCTTGAGGCTGGCAGATCACCTTCCACTCTGAAAGTTTACCTAGCGGCTATCTCTGTGTGCCCAGGCACACATTTTTTGTCTACCTGGTTTTTCCGAGGCGCTCAGTGATTGCACCCTCCTAGGAGGGCCACTCTCCCCGAATGGAGCCTTGAGATTGTACTGGAAGCACTCATGCAGGCTCCGTTTGAGCCTATATACTCCATCGAATTGAAGCACCTATCCATGAAGACAGCCTTCCTCTTGGCTATCATCTCCGCAAAGTGGTTAGTGAGCTGCAGGCGCTGTCTGTGCATAGCTCCTGTATGCATATTTGAGATGATGGCAGCAGAGTGTCACTGCGTGCAAACCCTGCTTTTCTCTCCAAGGTGGTTATAGCCTTCTACATGAATCAATCTGTGGAACTGGAGTCCTTTCATCCTCCACTGTTGAACAAGTTGAACCTTCTCTGCCCAGTTCGGGCATTGATATGTTATGTGGATAGGACGAGAACGCTGCGTCATTCTGACCAGCTCTTCGTCTGCCATGGAACATGGACCCTGGGACAGCCCCTTTCAAAGCAGCGTCTGTCGCATTGGATTGAGGACACAGTCTCAACTGCTTATGATGGTGCTGGCTTGGTAGATCTCTCATTGCCCTCTGTGCGCACTAGGGTCCTCGAGGGTGCAAGCTCACGCCGCTGAACTTGGTCAGGCAGGATATAGCGACCCTCATATGCTGCCGTTCTTTCTTCCCTCACGCTGGCTCTGGTACATGTTTCCCATAAAGATGTTTGGTGGCCATCTTCAAATTGAAAGGGAACGTTAGTACTAGCATGCACTACCTGTATTCATCTATGGTATTTATTGTGTATAGTGATATGTTTTTATGTGGACAGGCATGCATACCTGCAGCCCTGCATACAAGTGTTGTCTTTGACTGCTAGTCCATTAAACTCAACTTTAAGGGTGCAGTTCTCAAAAATGGACGCCAGATGGCATTAAATCCAAATACTGTACTGAACTGTTCTTTCCTCTGTGTTTGTTGAGGCTTCAGTAGTTTGAGGATCGCAAGCGATGTCACTTTGTGGGAATTAACGATCTTGATAGAATAACAAGAATAGAGGGAGCTAGCAAGTGTTCCAACCTGTACAGATACGTCACCACACGAGCACAGCTTGTGAACGTTCCTGATTTCCTGAAAACCCATTCACTTTGCAATGGGAGCTGCCACTTAATTACTGCAGCAACACTAACACACGCCAGGTCGTACAGATGTACTCCAGCCCGCAGGCTTGGGCAACTAACACTTCAGATTCATTATTTTTAGATTTACCGTATTTCTAAATGTGAGTTGCACAAAATGGATGTGTCGGTTTTCCCTGACAGTTCTTTCCACTTCTGTTAAGTTGCAGCTCGTTATTCTTAATTAGCGCTTATTAATTGGATGCGTACATTGATTTATTCAGCGCTAAACCGCGGCTTTATAATTAGAAGTTCTGACACATCCGCGTCTGTACCTCCACACGAAAGCGCTCCGAGGGAACAGGAAACGCGGTTCATATTTTATCTGAATCTATCTGAAAAGTGTTGACTGATACTTACATTAAGTGGGAAATTCTCTTATATAATATTTAAATATATATATTATATATATATGCCATATATTATATATATATATATATATATATATAATATATATTGCCCATATACCGTTATTCCGTTATTATCCAATAACCCCAGGCAGAATAATTAGGACAGCATTATCTGCTATGGCTAATGGAAAGAAACGGCACAATAGCATGCTGTACATTCTGACAGTACCGGCAACACTGCCTGGTTGATAAATCAGTATACTGTATCAAAATATGAAAATGTTGTCGCTGTTGGAAAGGCCTAATTTTACCAACTGCACCTCATCGGTAGAGCTACAGTTGACCTTTAGCAGCCTACATTTAGAATCAATAAGAATATTATTGCGAAGGTGGGAGAGGGACATTTGCTAATTATCATTAACTGAATAAGATGAAACCGAATGCTGCGTCCTGCGCGGTTCTTTAATCGTATCACTGCACTGACGCATTTGATAATGGGACAATTACATATCGGGATACTAATTAATACAGTGAGTAAGAAAGTGGTCTGAGGTGGGTAAAACAGACAACATAAATAGATACTTAATCCGCACTGTGTCCAAAAGAATATAGGCATTAAGACGTGTATTTTTCTCATCGGAGTTTCTACACTATTATCACGGCGTAGGCTTGTTGGTAATATTTTATATTAGTGCACACTGGCGTAGCTGGCGCTAAGCACTGCTGGAGAAAGATAAATCATTCGGCTGCAGTTTTAACAGTGTTGTGAGATTTGAACTTCAGTTCCCCCAAAAGTTGAAGTGATTTGAGCTGGCACACGATTACCTCAGCGCCGCCTTTACCCTGCACACCGACACAGGTGAGGGCCGGACAGGTCACACCTGGTCGGCAGGAGAGCGGGCGGCCCACGCTCCGATACGCGCCCTCACTCAAAACTTCTAGGAATAGCAAAGGGTTACTGCCCGCCCCCTTACTCGTGATATGACATGTAGTGGTATGGTAGACTGACAGTGCTTCTGCTGCGTCTGCACTGTGGAGAAGACGGAATTAATTATTAAAAACGAAGGGATCAGTCTGGTAGAGTAGCGCATCAGGGAGGGGCAGAGAGACGGAGAGCACGACAGAAAGAAAGGGAAAGTGCAGCCCTGAGTTTCTATACACGCCTAAAAATACTGTGACTCGATGCTATAAAAGGATAACGCGCCTCCTCTGTGTCATCTGTAGGTAAAGTGATCTACTCCGCCGTCCAGAATTGAAAAGAAGCGCATCACGGAGACATGTAATACAATATTAACCTTGAAGCAGCACGTTGGGTTTATATCTCTGGTCCAAGATTAGGGTTCTTGAAGCAAAAAAGAGATTACTTAGTTATACATATTGTTTACAGTTTGTTTTTAAATACACAGCTTATGGGCATGCATATATGTATGTGTATATTTATTTTCCTAAGACAGAGATGACACTGCAATGTTGATTGGGTATAAGAGAAACGACGGGTGAATTGCAAAGGGTAAACTTATTTCAAGGTTCTGTCTGTTGACTTTATAGGCCTCTACATGAAAGATAGTAGCGCGCCCTGATATTGAAACTCGGGAGAGAACACAGGCGAGTTCACCCTGCAAGAAAGCCAGCATTTAAAAAATCAGCTGCAGCGCTTTTTATAAAAGTGTACCCGGAGATGTAAGACTTGAACTGCGTCGAAGATTTCTTAGAAAATGGAGCATATATTTCGTTTTACCAGTGAGTGATATCGCCAGATCAGTGCATTAAACAGCGGCTGCTTGTGTAACCGACGTCTTCTAAGTGATCTGAACAAACATGTTTGATTTTGTTGAAATCCTGGCGATGGAGCCCTGCAGCCCGCGTTGGGTTTAAGGAGAGGAGGATATGGGAAAGAGCGTACCGGAGACACCCATTCACATCGCAGTCACCGCACTGGGTAAGAAAAGAAGCCTTCCTGTCGCTTTGCGGTCTTCAGAATATACTTTTATTAATACGTTATTGTATACGTTCAATCTATCTATCTATCTATTTTATTGTATTAACTAAATAAAATATGCATTTCAGGTTGTTTCCACAGAGAAACCTGACTAAACGATGCATTTATTTTCTTGTAAATTATGTCATTATTTACGAATATCGTTTAAAACCTACTTTAATCAAACCGCCACAGAAAAAAGACCGGCACACCGTTTTAAATTCGGGATTTTTCTGCATTCTATTCTGAAAGAGAACGCCGACTCCTATAGTACAGGGAATGCTTTCTTTACTAGAAAACTATACCTGAGTGTTTGATTTTTATTATCCCTACAGATTTGAAAAGCCCGTACTTCTATAATTGCGATATCTAATCCTCGCATTAGATTGTTTATTGCATTATGAATAAGACCCTTTTCTCCCATCAGTTGAATTCGTTTGTACTTCTTAACAATAACACCTCGGCCGAGCTGGATCTGCACACTAGCACTCATTTTAGTAAGTCCTCCACAAGACATACTGGCTGCACGGGCACGAAATAACATCAATACATATTGGGCATGGTTCTTGGAAATATTAAATATGAAATCAAATGACTGTTTGCATATCAAAGCAAATATAAACGACAAAACTATGTCGTCTATGTATTTGAAAATAAAATAAAATAATAAATAAAATAAAATAAATAAAAAAACTATAAATACTATAATAATAATAATAATAATAATAATAATAATAATAATAATAATAATAATAATAACTTGAGGAATCACTCATTAATAAGACCACCTTTGGACATTCCTGTTATTAAAAGATGTAGCCCAATGTGGTGTGATGCAGATGTACAGAACATTGCTTTTATCATTCAAATACGAGGTTTAAATACGCATTGTACCGTTTTCAATAGTTAACATTCGCACAAGCCGTGCACATTGTTTTACTGCATTTACCATTGTTCCATTAGCAGTCGTGAAGGGTGTAAATCTGCCTGTGAAAGAAATGCAATTATTTAAGCTACAGCTATGAACTGGAAGATGGTTTGTCATCGCCAAACAGCTTTTGTGAAATGTTGTGGGTTCATGGGCTGCAGAAAATATATATATATATATATATATATATATATATATATATATATATATGTATGTATGGTGTGTGTGTGTGCTGCGTGTGCATCATTTTCATACATTAATTGTATATATGAGTGTGTGTATAATTATATTCGTATTTTACTGTAATCTTATTAAATCAACAAAGTGACATAATGGAAATGTAATGGCACGACACGAGTATGTGCAGTTATAGACTAATAATTTAATAATAATCGTTACACGCAACTATAGACCAAGGCTATTGGCAAAATATTGAGAATATTCATAAACAGGCGTGCAGTTTGAGTCGACTTTGCGCCAAGTCAAGTTCATCCTTCACACTTTTTAATTTACCTACCCTTGCACCCAATGCTTTTACTAATATTATTATTATTATTATTATTATTATTATTATTATTATTATTATAAACAGTATTTAAGCAGAGCATATAAGCAATGGTAAACCTGGGCGATGAAAATCTCTTATAAACGCACTATTGCTAATATTAAAGAAACAGAGTATGCGCAAAATGGAACGCCGGTTTCCGTCTTGTTTGTTCAACCCTAAATCTTTTAGTCACATCGGGGGGTGTCTGAAAGGGGTGTGCCCGTTTTAAACCCCACGGTTCCTGGTCTCTTCCAAAGGTTTATGCATCTGCCACCTGTCATTTTTATAAGACACTGGAGATTGTAATTGTTTCTGCATGCGCGCGTCTATATCTACAGCCAGTCCTTTCTGAGTGCTGTTAATTTACTGCCCTGTAATAACGGGTGGAGACCTGCCGTTTAAAATAGAGTTGAGGTTGGTGGCATTCCGTTGATATTCAGGATAGAGCTCGCAAGCAGGCCGGCGAGGTCAGGATTTGTGCAGCTCTGATTTGGAAGATTGGTAGGCGAGAGGATTTTGAACATATGGCGTGTTTTTGATCGCTATGGGTTTCTCCACGCTGACTGCCCACGGCCCCAAGAGGACGTTTCCGTGTCAAATTAGAGCACACGAGCTTGTCCACAGCTGCTATTCATTGCTTAATTCAGTGTACTGGGCCGGCCTTGAGAACAGCATGTAATTTATATTGCTCTGCAGTTCAATACCATATGTAACGCGTGTAGACTTTAGCAGTATCTTAACGGTATGAATGTTTCTTATTCAAAGCGTTTCTTTAATGCGGTGTTTTTAAAGTGTTTCATTGTGTGTTTCAATGTGTTTATTAGGAATAATACTGAATCTGTCTCATAGTGTGCATAGTATGGAAATAAATAATAATAATAATAATAATTAATAATAATAATATAATAATAAATTATCTGGTATATAATAAGATGTTATACTTGACAATAATAATCTTCAATAAATTATATGTTTATATTTGCTTATATTAAATATAAGATCATATAATATAATATGGAGTATTATAATTAATAGAGCTCGTCATATGTATCGATTTATATAATAAATAATAAACCTTAGTTTCGGAATCAAGCCAAATAAGTCTTAATTATTATTAATATGTTATTATTATTATTATTATAATAATAATAATTATTATTATATTATAAAAAAAATGAAGAGATAGAACATAAACAACTACATCTATCTTGTATTTCTTGATGTAGCCCAGAATATTAAACAGAACATTTATAACATATAAATATCATTCAGTTAGATAATAATTCTTATTTGTTTTATAGTCTGATATTATTATTATTTTTACACACTAAAGAGGAACAACAACAAAAAAGATAAAAATGTTGAGGGGATATACTGCAAGGCTTTAGAGTGCAAGTTATAAATTTATATATATATATATATATATATATATATATATATATATATATATATATATATATATTTATATATGATATATATATATATTATATAAGATAGATACCCAGGACGTTTTTCCTGCAAAAATACTTTGTCCAAAATTCTGAATCAACACTGCAATGACACAAGTACTACGGTGTTTAAGTTAGCCATTCTGTGTATTTGTGTAAGTTATTATAGTACAGTGCTGAACAGTTATAGGCATGTACACATTTGTAAAAGCTTATCATTTGTGACATAATAATAATAATAATAATAATAATAATAATAATAATAATAATAATAATAATAATAATAATAATAAATGCGTTTTATAGACCACATAACATTTATTAAACGAATTCTGAGACGGCTAACATAAATGTTACATTGACTTGTTAAAGTTTCGGCAATAAAAAAGCAAAAAAACAAAATCATCATCTCTGTACTCGGCTAAATGGCCGATCATTTTGAACACATATTTTCGTAGCCTATTGCATGCATGTTCCAAGGGCAGATTTGAAATTAAATTCGATTTTTCCAATTAAAAAGCGGGAGCAGTTGGCACATGGTCTCTAGGTGTGTGTCAGATGTACAGGGCACCAATTGCAATATGGGTTTAAACGCTGAGGCTCGAACTTTAATGAAAAACACAAGAAAGTGTGTAGAATAGCGAGGGACGTTTATCTCATGCTGGGTGCAGTAGCTCGTAGGCCGGCCGTGTGCTTTTCTAAGCGCAGTGTCCCCCGCTCTGGGTGTCTCCCTGTGAGCCCGTTTGAGTCCGCGGCTCGGCGCTGGGTTGTGAGCGCTGCTCCTGTGCGGTCTCTGGGGAGCGCAGGGTCACGCCTGCGCTGGTACCAGCTGCTGTAGAACAGGACTGATTAAGCCCCTGTGTGTTCACGCTGACAGCCAAGTCACAAATCACAGGATGATTTATTCATATCAGACAGACAGAAGAAGAGCCTCCATCGGAAATATGTCAGCTGGATAAATCTTCATCTCGCTAATTGGTAAATTAAGATACGTGGCTGTGTTATACCAATTATATTAATACAGACAACATTGTGTCGATAAACTATATAGTAGACCTACACTTAGAAGTGTGTTTGCATGGAAGGGGTATTAACCAATAAAAACCTTAATTATGTAACAAAAAAAAAAAAAAAAAAAAAAAAACGTTTTGTTCGTGATGTGATTTATCAAGTTCTGTACCACAAAAATAATGGCACACAGCTGCTTCCTGATTCCTAATGACTTCCTGTGCTACAGGTCACGTGGTCGAACTGCCTGGACCACAGGAGTGAAGAGGAATCGACTGCAGTTTTAGCCCATGGCATTATAGTTGTCCAAAAATCTCCAGTTAAATTATACAAAATCAAGCAAGGAACCAAAACATCTTCAGCGCAAGAAAAGGGGGACCAGTGATAAAGAACTGGTTAGCACTCCTTTAATGAAATGTGAAGACTGTGGTTTGTTTGCCTTTTTACGGCTCATTTCCCTGTATTTTGATGATGTTGAGTATTGTTAGTGGGTCTGTAAAATCACTGGGGGACAACACTGGCAGAATTAATACTCAGTTAAAGAGTGGAGCAATTTAGATCCATTACTGTGTGGATCATTAAAATTGCGCCCACTGTCAGTGCTGATATGTTGCAGACCTAAAGACAGGTCTTAGTCTAGCAGACAAACATTTCAACGTGTGAGACAGTAGAAGGCAATGGCTGAAGAGGACATTTAAAATGCAAGGAATTACACAGGAAGAACCCTGTCGAGAACGACTACAAAAAGCTAGGGGTGCCCACTGTTTCATTTTAACCACATTGTATTAATACACAGCAACAATGGGGGAAAAAAATCTTCCAAAAATAACAATAAGACACGGTAAGTATTTCCCAGTACTAAACTGCTTCAGTTAAATTCATTTTAGTGCAAGAACGGCTGACAATAATTCAGGAGTCAGCGCTTCCTTAATTAGTGTGGTTTAATTGAGCTGCACGAGCCCAAAGGCTACAAGACAGAGAGTGAGAGAGATGAAATGCAGGTTATTATTTGGTGGATATTAATCATGACCAGCACATGTGACTGCTGCTCGGAGTCCTGAGCACTGATAGAGTTGGGGGCCAGGGGAGGGAGGCGCGGCTAGAGAGGAGATGGGGCTGGGGAGAGAGGTGGGCTAGAAAGGAGGCGGGGCTGGGGAAAGAGGCAGGGCTAAATAGCGGGTTGGGCTGGTGAGGGAGGCAGAACTAGCTAGGAGGTGGGACCGGGGAAAGAGGCGGGGCTAGAGAGGAAGCAGGAAGAAAATTGTGCCTATTTGGGGTAAAAAGCTTTGAAATGCAATGTCGGGATTGGAGTTGCAGTTTTTGCCCCTGTCGTAGTTTACTGCTCTCTCCCCACAGTGCTCCTCGCAGCGGCCGTCTCAGCGGAGGTGAAATGCGGGAATATTTACAAGGGCTTCTCGGACTGCGTTCTGAAACTGGGGGAGAACATGGCGGCCTACCAAGAGGAGCAGGAGTCAGAGCAGGGGTTGCAAGCGGTTTGCAGGTGAGGAGGGGAGTGGGGAGAGGAGACCTGTGACTCCAGGCTAATCCAGGCCACAGGTAAGATAAAAGACTGCAGGCACTTCATTTCATATTTCAGTACTATAAATCACTGAGAAACAATCTGTCAAAATGCAAGTGCATCTTATCTTGTGTGCAGATACCATGCATACAACATGTGGCATCGTTCTAAAACTGAACAAGCACTCTTTCTGCTTCTTGGTATGTCATGAGTATAATCTTTGTTCTGTTGTTATCAGAGACGTCATCTTGCGCAGATTGGGGAGAGGAAGCTGTAAAGCTGATTGGCTGTTTCTGTTCAAACTGTGTGAAATCATTTGTGTTATAATAAGAGAAAACCTGCACAAGAAGCATTCCTTTATCAGCATTACCTTCTGCATCATTGCTGTGGCAATACACGCTCCTACCACAAGGGGAAAATAGGCAAAAAGGGCAACTAGTTGCCACTTTAAAAAATATGAATGCGTGGTATTATTAATTGTTATAATATCTGATAATGTCTTGTGCTGCATTTGTGAATGTACTGCTTCCTAACACTTTAAAATGACTTCACAATCAGGTGATTAGTAGACTAGCAGTTTCTGAGTTCCACTGTCACCTTTCTATTTGACTAATTGACTATTTGGTGGTACCCGGTTAGTTTGGATATTATCGCTACAACTAGTAACTAGTCAGTGTATAATTATTAACGCATGCTGTCTCTCTTGTGGCAAAATAATGTCTTCTCATGAGCACTGCTTGCTTTTATGAATTCTAAATACCTCCTTAGTTTCCACTTTAGGATTCAATCAAATGCTCAATACCATATTCTATAGAGAGAGAGAATCTATCAGTGTTTTCAGAGACAGACGTGTTTTTTAAATGAAGGGCTTATGGACTGAAAACTGTGGTTGTTTACAGTGCTGTGTTCTGGAAATTTGACTGAAAAGCTCATTTACATAGAAAAATGTGTGCTAGATTGCTGGTGCTAATTCTTTATTTTGTTGTTGTTCAGTTGCTACTGCTTCACTCAGGAGAAGACCACTGCTAGAATGTACCATTGAGGTTGGGGGGGGGGGGGGGGGGTCACGTAATGCGTAATCAACTCGCAAGGGCTATACCAAGTCAGGGCAGGGGTGGCTCGAAACCAGCCGTGTGGTGAGCAGTAGCCTGGGTATTTAATAGGTAATTACAGTGGGTGGGAATACTAAATAGGGTATTTGTGTGAGAGGCATGGCCAGGTTTGCTGCAGGGAGAGCAGGGGAAGCAGATTATGTTGAAATCTGAAGAGCTACTGTAAATCCTCAGGGCAGGAACACAGGCACGGCAGAATAATTGATGTGTTTCTCGCTGCACGACATAATGAAATTCATAGCATTCATATGTGTGTGCTTGTTCTTCATTGCAGTGGAATATTTCCCTGGAGTGCTGGAGAATAGCGCGTACCTGTAACTTAATCACAGATCGAATGGAGGCTGGCTTATCATGTGTGTGTGTGTGTGAACAGCGTCAGATGACTGCAAAATAACTGTCATGCAGCAAAGGACTTCACAAAGAGGCACAGTGCACATTACACCCAGACAGTCTTGTGGAAACCTCTGTTTAAATTAGGAGCGCTCAAACACATTCCACTAAATCTTACCTGATATGTATTGCCATGGCATGGGTTTCACAGATATATTAAATGTGTATTTATTTTTTTTAATAATAATAAAATTAATAATATATATAAATGTTTTTTTTTTTTCTCTTACTACAACCCACAGAAGCAACTCTGATTGGTCTGTCAGTAACCAATTGCTGCTTTCCTTATGACTTGTTTTTGATATTCACTGCATTCCCACACGATGGAAAGTTTGGCATTAGAAGATGTGTTGGAACACCTGTAACAGCTAATATCTCAAACTATTTCAAGAAACTCCCACAGACAAATCTAATGGTCCCCTTCACTTTGACCTCTGACCCAGGACGGAGCCATGTGGCTTTTTGGTTTCCGGATGATAAATACCTAACTCTTTAAGATACTGGCTTCATACTCAGCACACAGCTCACAGTCAAGTTCAATCCTGTGCTTCATGCTGATTATTTTATAAAGCTGCCCTAGCTACAGTTACTGTTTTCAGAAACTCTTTCACTGCCACATGACCTTATTAATGATGTACAGATCACACTGTTTGATATAGTGTCTTTATAGTTGGTCCACAGCTGTATTCTATGATTCTCTCATTAATATCATTCTGTTTCAGGGGTGGTGAGATCATAATTTTTACCACCATTGTACAATTTACATAAAAGAAAGTCATGTTGATGCCGATTGTTGCTGTTCTCTTTTCAGCCACTGGGAGGCGTTCCACGTATGTGCCACCACGGCCCTATCAGAGTGCCAGGAGGAGGCGGGGCGTATCTGGGAGACCTTGAAGGAAGAGTCCAAGAAGATCCGCTTCCAAGGCAGCCTCTTCGACCTGTGCAGCCCGAACGGGGCTCAGCGACTGGGGCTACTAACAAACTACCTGTCCCTCCTGCTGCTGGTGCTCCTCCCCACTGCAATCACCTGGCTTTCTCTATAGAGACTGCAGCAGCCAGCACATACAGACCCAGCCTTGAGAATGGAAGAACACCCCCAGATTCAAAGTGGAATCTTCCTTTCCCCCATAGTGGCTGGGCAGCACAGCTTACTCAGCATAGCCCGAGAGGGGTCATTCGGATTCATTCCGCTGTAAACAGGTTCACTCCCAGACAATCAGTGTCCATTTGAGAAAATACTATTGTATACTATAGGACTGGCAAATACTGTAGCCCACTCATTACAATGATAAATATGCATTCTGTAGATGTTTGCCATTGCTGTAGCATACTCTAGTGTTTTGTTTAGACTGTTGGGGAATTTGGTTAGGGACGAAGGGGGGAGCAGGGCATTTAGTTTTTCCCAAGTGGTATGAGCCTGCATGAGGTGATCTTCTTAATGAGAAAGCGAGAGAGTGAGATAACCCTTTGTCTGTGATGGAATGGTAGTTTAGGATAGAAAAAAAGTCTATATATTTATTTATAAATGTATTGTTGTGGAAGTAATTGTTATATTGCCATTATAAGTTGCCAGAGCATATTTATTTATTTTTGTATTTAGGAAAAACGAGCTGTTTTGCCTTTCGGTCTTAAGTGCTCTCCTTGTTAGCATATGGCCATGATTGAAAAAAAAAAAAAAAAAGCTTTGCTAAACATGATTACTATTGGTAGATGTTACCTTTGTGAGAGTAGATGTATTTATGGAGGCCAGTCTTATGAGTTTTTCTATATTTAAAAAGTGGGACTTGTCAAGTACTCGCACTTCCAGTGTTTACTGATGAGGAGGCTGATTGAGGCACATCATTCTACACAATGTCACTGACATTAAAGGCTTAACAGTATATTTGACAGAAAGGAAATTAGAGTTCAGCTTGGAGTATGAAGAATAAATATTTCAGTCTTCGACAGATTCAGAGATCACACACTCTTCATTCTTCAACCACCAAACAAGACCAACATGTCAGCTTTACATTTTTGTAACAAAAACGTAATTAAGAAGAATTAAGGAGAATTTAGACATCTTTGTAAATCAGTCACTGCTACTTCAAAAGCTCATGTTGTTGAAGATAGGGACCTCCGACATATTTTCAGTGTTATATAAACTTAAAGCCGTACCCATGTCTTTGACCTGTGACCTAATTAGAGATGTAAGGATACGATACCTATCATAATATGCAGGTCACGATGCATATGATGGTCCTGATGGGTCACTTGTATGATGCTTTAATAAGATCACATGATCACTCAATGATGGTTTTCTTAAAAGACATCAGTGAAGACAGATGGGGAGAGTATGTATTCATACCACCTGTGAAACACTTGCTCTTCATTCAAGAACCATGTGGTGAGCTATGTTGTGCTTTTAGGTTTCTGGATAAATAAATACAAAATGAAAAAAGCTGTGAGAGATTGGCTTTCCATTGTGAAATTAAGTGTACTAGAATGTAGTGATTCTCTGAGTTCCATTAGGGGTGTTGTCCAGTAAACATGACCGTCCGTAACGTCAGGGCATCACACAACACTTCCCCTTTAATTTTGTCGATCTATGAGATTCAAGGCACAATGTAAGAGGGTAGAGCCTGGGAGCAAACCCACGACCTCGCACACCACAAGCGAGCATCTCAACCGCTATGCAAAAGAACCAGGCTGGTCTGCATTTGTGATCATAGAGTTTTTAATCTCATCAACCCGACAGGGGGCAGAAACCTATACCAGCTGTGCATCACACTAGATGGAGCCCAGCAGCATGATGTCACAAAGCAGTTTAAGAAAGCGGCTGCAGCATTGATCTGGAGATTATTATGAGTGGCAACAGAGATCAAGATCACTTGCTAATCTCAATACCTGCCACTTCGTCAATGGAAAATTATTACAAGAACGTTACTGTTAACTTCTGTTTGCAGCACATTAATAAAAAGCATGTTGCAGATCTATGTATTCTCTGATCCAAGTGGTATCTTATTAGTTTTGTTAATTCATAAAATCCATCGAATAAAGTGATCCGCTATGGCCACACTTGCCTAACAAACTTTATAACAAATATGAAGTCTGAATATAAAATCGTTAACAGACCACAGCATTACCAGCACGGCAACACCATGGATCTGGAACCAATATTCCACAAGAGTCTTGATACACTGTCTGGTATTGATGTGACCTAGAATAGGTTTGCAGTATTTATTTGCTCATACCATTGTCATGTCAAAATATGAAAATGTTACCATTGTGATACCAACCCCTAAAATGGAACCCATGCATTGCCATTGTAGTTTCATATTCATTGCTGTAAAAACACACCCTGTTTCTTCATAGTTACCCTGAATGTGGTCAGAGAAGCAATCCACTGGACTCCCTCACCCTGATCCATTCTATGACATGAAGATACACTTTGGGGGTCCATAATAATCCATTATGTCAAGTACCCTGGTCTAATCTCATGCAGATTGTAAAAAAAACAAAACAATAGGACCCAAAATGTATTATTTTACTTTATTATTTGTTGAATCTGTGTTCTTTAAAAACGTGGACTAATGCATGGTTTGTCTTGAAAAGTATTAGAAACATAGAGATCTTTTGTTGCAGTATCCTTTCCAGAAATGCGCTGGCACGGCAAACAGAGAAATCTGCAGGCACTCCACAAGGACAGGCTTGTCCAGGCCGCCCAGACATTCGGTAAAGTACACTGATCATGATTGTTTCAACCATGCTGCAACACTGGCCTGACAAACTTAACAGTAAGCTGAACGCTGAGACAGAATCCCAAGGTAAAGGTATAAGACACTAAGTCAAGCAGTGTGAGTGCACAAGCCAAGCCGTTTGTGTATGTGCCGTTCACCTTCACATTACAGCATAGAGGCTGTTGTCTGCTTTCTATCTTCACATTCAGTTTAGATATGAAATGATGATGATGGCTGCGTCTACGTTAATGATCCAAACCGTGGTGGAGCTTGATACCGCTAATCTTGAACTCTTGTTTGACCTTCCAGAGCTGACATACAGTGTTAACACACTTTATAACATTGCTATATACAGTGCAATTACGGTGACAGGCATTTCAATTCTGCCACTGTTTGGATTATTAAAATAGAACTACTGTGTCTTTGGAAAGGATGAAGCACCTTGCCAAGGAAAACAAACTTCTTCTGGTTACTATTGAAAATAATATTACAAAACGAAATCTTTATGGAAAAATTCTAATGAATATAATGTAAAAGGTATATGCAGTCCTAAACAAAATGTATTTATTAAATATTTATATTACACATGGATTTGTGGTAAACATGGGCAGAGGCTAAACACAACATATACAGTAAGCTCTTCTGGTGTGCAGGACAGCCTTTATAAATGTCAACTCTGACGCAACAATTTTGTTTTAGATATATTAATGTAGAGAAAATTCTATTGAAGATTGTTGATATCAACGGATAGAATTAAACTATATATATATATTATATATATATATATATATAATATTATATATATAGATATATATATATATATAATATATATTCTAATGAGGTATCAGTAATAGAACTTTATATAAGAAATTGAATATTACATGCTAAACAGCTTGCCTTAGCTTTAAGGTTGTTCGCTGTAGTTTGTGATCTACTGAAATGTAAAAATTAGAAAACATAACAGGGTGTCCCAATACAGATTTTTATTTTTTTAAGTTATATCAATGACAATGACATTTTCTGTATTTAGATACCATAAACACGTTTTATTTGTCTATGATAAATAAGGTTATCAGAAAATGTAATATGCATCTCTCCTCATTAAACTAGCAAGGAGACAGTATGTTTTAGTTTTTAATTATTTGAGGAAAATAATCCAAAAAATACAGCGTTATACACCCACACGCACTGCTACAACTGTTTAAATATAGCGTTACACCCATACACCCTGTTTAAATTGCTACAGCTGTTTAAATATAGCGTTATACATCCACACGCGCTGCTACAACTGTTTAAATATAGCGTTATACACCCACACGCACTGCTACAACTGTTTAAATATAGCATTACACATCCCCACGCATTGCTACAACTGTTTAAATATAGCGTTATACACCCACACGCACTGCTACAACTGTTTAAATATAGCGTTATACACCCACACGCACTGCTACAACTGTTTAAATATAGCGTTATACACCCACACGCACTGCTACAACTGTTTAAATATAGCGTTATACACCCACACGCATTGCTACAGCTGTTTAAATATAGCGTTATACACCCACACGCATTGCTACAACTGTTTAAATATAGCGTTATACACCCACACGCATTGCTACAACTGTTTAAATATAGCGTTATACACCCACACTGTTTAAATATAGCGTTACACACCCAAGCTGCTACAACTGTTTACGTTATACACCCACACGCATTGCTACAACTGTTTAAATATAGCGTTATACACCCACACGCACTGCTACAACTGTTTAAATATAGCGTTATACACCCACACGCACTGCTACAACTGTTTAAATATAGCGTTACACCACACCCCACTGCTACAGCTGTTTAAATATAGCGTTATACACCCACACGCACTGCTACAACTGTTTAAATATAGCGTTATACACCCACACGCATTGCTACAACTGTTTAAATATAGCGTTATACACCCACACGCGCTGCTACAACTGTTTAAATATAGCGTTATACACCCACACGCGTGCTGCTACAACTGTTTAAATATAGCGTTTACATCCCCACGCATTGCTACAACTGTTTAAATATAGCGTTATACACCCACACGCATTGCTACAACTGTTTAAATATAGCGTTACACATCCCCACGCATTGCTACAACTGTTTAAATATAGCGTTATACACCCACACGCATTGCTACAACTGTTTAAATATAGCGTTATACACCCACACGCATTGCTACAACTGTTTAAATATAGCGTTATACATCCTGCATTGCTACACCTGTTTACATATAGCGTTAATTTAACACGCACTGCTACAACTGTTTCAAAGCTCTTTTCAAAATGTTATACACCCTCTACTGCTACAACTGTTTAAATAGTGTAAGTTTAAATTATTTCCCCACATTGTCAAGCAGTTTAAATACAGCAATACACGCATTCCATGATGTGGTACAGAACAGTTTAAATATAGCGTTACAGATCCACACGCATTGCTACAGCTGTTTAAATATTTAACAATCCTGCTACAACTGTTTAAATATAGCGTTATAGGACAGATTGCTACAGCTGTTTAAATATAGCGTTATACACCCACACGCATTGCTACAGCTGTTTAAATATAGCGTTTACACCCACACGCACTTATTGCTACAAAAGTTTTCAGGATGTTAACAATGCTAAACTGTTTAAAATAGCGTTATGACAGCTGCTACAACTGTTTAAACAGCGTTGTAGCACAACATGGGACTGTTTAAATAACGTACTATTTTTTCTTTTCATTGTTAACATCCTGACAACCTTTTACGCTTGCAATTTTAAAGCCTGTTTCACAGCTCTTTTCAAAATGTGTGTGTGTGTGATAGTGTGCATTTCCCACATTGTCTGCTAGTAACACAGCATTAATGTTATTAGGGGCTATGTTTGTGCAGTGCAATGATGAATCCTGCTAGTGATTCATGAAGGACAGATCTCAAACCCCAGTGGAATACAGAGACCGCTTTGAAACTGACTTTAAAGTTATAAGTGTGTTGCAGTGCAATGATGAATCCTGCTAGTTTGATTAATGTTATTAGGGGCTATGTTTGTGCAGTGCAATGATGAATCCTGCTAGTTTCATGAATGTTATTAGGAGATGTGTGTGTGTGTGTGTGTGTGCAGTGCAATGATGTGTGTGTGTTTGTGCAGTGCAATGATGAATCCTGCTAGTTTCATGAATGTTATTAGGAGGTGTGTGTGTGTGTGTGTGCAGTGCAATGATGAATCCTGCTAGTTTCATTAATGTTATTAGGAGGTGTGTGTGTGTGTGTGTGCAGTGCAATGATGAATCCTGCTAGTTTGATTAATGTTATTAGGAGATGTGTGTGTGTGTGTGTGCAGTGCAATGATGAATCCTGCTAGTTTCATGAATGTTATTAGGAGATGTGTGTGTGTGTGTGTGTGCAGTGCAATGATGAATCCTGCTAGTTTGATTAATGTTATTAGGGGCTATGTTTGTGCAGTGCAATGATGAATCCTGCTAGTTTCATGAATGTTGTTAGGAGATCAGTGTGACTCACAACAGGAGCGGGATATTTTATAAATCGCACAGTTGCAATCTCACGAGAGTCGGTTAGTAGTGGGAAAGCATTAGAAGCTTGTATACAGCAGAACGGTTATTGAAAATGTCCCAAAAAAGAACAGCAGATTTTTTTGTAAATTTTCAGCGGCACCACATGCTAAAATCACAAATCGTCACAAATGCAGGAGGGGGGGGGGGGGGGGGGGGGGGGGGGGGGGGGTGCTGCTCTGTGGAGCAATACTTCAAACACACGACACATTTGGGACACATTAGATGTCCATTCACTCATGAAAAAAAATAATCAGCATGACTCAGGAGAGCAAGTCGATCTTTTTAACCCTTGAGACTGTGGTTGAAGATTTTTTTACTTAACATGTTCAACATAATAGCAACTGAATGCATGTCTTCCATCATACACAGAGGTTACAGTTTTGCTCAATGGCTTCCAGCACTCCCACTATAAAAATTGTTCCAGCACCACTGGTTGGAACAAAGACCAGGAGTGGCATGGCCAACTTTGTACACCCCTCCTCTGATGCAAAAGCCCTTGTGGAAAACTGTACTGAAGCTAGTTAAAAAGTTCTTCAATAGATAGGCTTGTGGATGTGAATCTCGCTGAGATTAAACTTTCTATTCTACCTCTGCGCCTGCTGGAGCGGGACGAGATCAATGCTGTCCTGTTCTAAGGACTCAGTGAACCCCCTCCATTTCATAATGTTTTTGGAAAATGCTTCGCTCACCATTTCAATTTCACACATCAGCTTTTCAACAGGGATTGATTGCGCGACTCCTGGGTTAATGCTTCAGACAGCCCAATGGCAGCGTTTGATGTATGAATTTAGGGAATGGCCACAATCAGCAGCAAGCTATTAATCTTCATTGCAGATCGAGATCAGCAAATAAACAGGTGCTGTCAGATAAATGTGTCGTTGCTTCTCTGCATGCAGAAATTTAGCCAGTCTTCCAAGACCATATTCAGGGGCGGCTGGTTAACAGTGTTCGCTTGCTCGCTGAACCCCCAGTCTCTTACTAATGAATTGCGCTTCCCTTCTGAGTGATATGTGTTTCAGTTCAGCCCTGTCACAATGCCGGGCTGTGCTCACTCAGAAGTGCAAGCGTCCAAAACTGTGGTGCACGTGCGCAGTAGCAGTCAGCCATCAGCCAGGACTGGCTATGATTGACATAAAAAAGTCTGGATGGAGCGCAGCCGATTAGAGAACACGGTATGTGCATCAGGTATGAGGCCCCTAGGTCCAGATAGAATCTGTGTTGCTTAGAATTTGGGTGAGAGGAACAGGTGGGGGCCTAATACTTGTTGCAGAGGAAATACATTTAGTTGTAAGAGCCGTGTTTAAGTGCTGTGCCAGTCAGTGAATAGATGTTCTGGAAAATGATGAAAAACAAAAAAAAGTAAAGAACTTTTACAGATTTTTTTTAATAAAATGTAGTCATAGTGTGCCAATATAATATTAGTGGAGGTTCAAGGTTGAAGAATTAATTATACAAGTACTATGCATTCCAATTAATTGTATACATGATAATTGCATATTTTAAAAAAGTGAAACACATTTCCTATCAAAATGCACATGCAGCAGATTCCTGTGAATGCATATGCTGTGTGCCTGACAGATTTTGCATTTAATCAGAATAAGGAACATACTTTTTCAAATGAAACGCACTTTGCAATTATCAGGTAAACAATTAAATGCATTATACTGTATATACGTTATTGATAATTGCATATGCTGGTGTAATTGCAATTAACAAGAATCTACTGTAATAGGGCTTGATATGGTGTGCTTCTGAGAGATTATATATATGTTGGCTTTCAGTGCTACTTGCAGTGTCTCTTAATAAATTCAGTGTATATTGAACATTTCACCAGCCTAATTGTTTCTCTTGAGAACTCATACTAATTTTTTTTTCCTTAGAGGTACTAGAGGCAAATCTAGAGGGTTTTTTGGGGAGGATTTTGTTACTGTGTTTGTAGCTGATCAGTCTTTTATTAGGTCTATATAAATAATTGGACACCAAAAATGAAACGGCGGTCTAAAGCTCAAAGTAAGACCTCTTAAAGAAACTCCTGGAGATGGATGTTCCCAGAACCATTTGCACTGGGTGAACTGCTTGTATTAATGGTTTCTTTCCTGTTTATACACAATCTGATTGATATCTGCTACCGCACCTACAGAGGTGCACCGATGATTCATATAATAGAACTGGGGGCATTGCTATTATTTGAATAGACATTCTTATCTGAGAAATGTTTGAAATATACTCACTGAATGATTTGGTAAAGCAATGTTAATCACACAATGCCCCCACATCACCACACATAATAAGGGCAGCCCTTAAAGTTCAGTAGCAATGCACACAGAGAGACAGGCAGTGGCACTACAATTACAATGCTATGGGTAGTATAAACCTATACATCCTGCTAGTCAACCTTTGCTGTGCCACATTACTACGACATACTAACGGTATGAGCACTGTACACTCGAATGTCATGTTGTTTACTTAGGGTGATACTGGCACTGGGATCTCTCAAACATTCCTCTCCCTTTCTCTCTTCCTGGCCCCCCACACCTGCCCCAGCAGTTTCCAGTCCGCAGTAATTATCCCTCAGCAGCATTAGCAGCCCTCATTCTCAGTAGCTTCTTAGGCAAACAGTGGGGCTCCCTGACCACTGAGGCAGAAAACAAGATCTCTATCCCCTCACCAGGGGGAAAAATAACGAAAGACAACAGCTTAACAAGCCCCCGCTGGCTGGCTAACAAAGCGCGACTGGTTATGGGATGCGGGCGATTGCCTCCCTGTCTACTCGTCATCACTCCTCATTAGGGAGACAGCGAGGAGAGGCAGGCAGGCTGGACTGGACTGAGAGCTTTCCAGGGGGAGAAGCAGGATGACTGCACTGAGAGCTTCCCAGGGGGAGAGGCAGGCAGGCTCTGTACTGAGAGCTTCCCAGGGGGGCAGGCAGGGTGACTGCACTGAGAGCTTCCCAGGGGGAGAGGCAGGCAGGCTCTGTACTGAGAGCTTTCCAGGGGGAGAGGCAGGGTGACTGCACTGAGAGCTTCCCAGGGGGAGAAGCAGGCAGGCTCTGTACTGAGAGCTTCCCTGGGGGAGAGGCAGGCAGGCTCTGTACTGAGAGCTTCCCAGGGGGGCAGGCAGGGTGACTGCACTGAGAGCTTCCCAGGGGGAGAGGCAGGCAGGCTCTGTACTGAGAGCTTTCCAGGGGGAGAGGCAGGGTGACTGCACTGAGAGCTTCCCAGGGGGAGAAGCAGGCAAGCTCTGTACTGAGAGCTTCCCAGGGGGAGAGGCATACTCTGATCTGATAGCTTCCCAGGTCGCACTGCTCCCACACCAGGATTGCAGCGGTTATTAAAGTGATGACCTACCAGCGCTGCTATACCATTTGTGAAGTCTTTAAAATCATAAATGGTTGAGGTAAAGTTAACCCAAGACACGACTTCAAATGTAGCATAGAGAGAAGAATAAGAGGATTTGCATGGAAGCTGAGTAAAAGTAAGTTTAGAACAGAAGGTAGGAAGCACTTTTTTACACAGGGAGTTATAAATGCATGGAGTAGCCTGCCAGGTGAGGTAAATTACCTGCCTACATTATTGAACTAGACTGAGTTAACCTCCTTCCAGGTTTTAATAAGCAAACCATTTAGTAAAAATCAGTGAAAACGAATGGATGGCTAAGGTAAGGAAACTGGGCTGGGTTGGGTGGGGGTGGAGGGGAGTGGTGCTGGGACTCCAGCATCATTGTCTAGCCTTCCTGAGATGTTGTGGGCTAGTTGACGAAACACTCAAGACGGGAGGTCCTGCCTGAATACCAGTACATAGTGCCCCACCCAGCTCATTCCAGACTGTTGCCATGCTGAGGCACTAGGGAAGCAGCACTTTGGCTGATCCCTGGAGCCAGCATTACACTTCAGCCATCAACACCAGGCCAATAGGAAATCCACACGGAGGAAAAGCGCTGAAGGCTCACATATTACAGCAAAGCTACATCTTGGTTGGTCCCCACCACTGCTATGTCATTTTATCTGGGCGAAAGCCGAGTCCAATATTAGCATGAAGTAAATAACAGATCCTCTCACGTAATGAAAATCATTATACCTATAAAACCTGGAGGACACTGGACACAGAGCGCACCCTTGTACTACGGCCTCTTCAAGGGGAGATTACTATAAGAACATTTACAAATGAGTGGAGGCCATTCAGCCCATCTCTGCTCATCCGGTTCCTAGTTATTGATTGATCTAAAAAACATTTTCAATTTAAAAAGCGATTCAGCATCAACAGCACGACTAAGCAACCCATTCCATGACCACTGTGTGAGGAAGTGCCTCCTTCACTATGTCCTAAAGTCTACATCCACTTCATTTCCAGCTAGGTTCTCTGGTCCTGGTTTCTGTGCAGCACTTATAGTATTAGTTTGGGTTAACTCTGTGAACTGCTTTTAAGATTTCAAAGACTTCAGTCACGCCCCCTCTTATTCTTCTTTGATCCAGGCTGACAAATTCAGTTTTTTCATCTTCATAAGTCATTCCTTTAAAAGCTCTGTGATTAGTTTGGTTGGTGTTCGGTTGACTCTCTCCAGGGCCATATCTCTTTTGGTCCTGAGCAGAAATGGACAGAAATGTACCCTAAATGCAGTCTCACCAGTACATTATTCAAACCCCTCATAACCCCCTTTTATTAGAACACCCATTGCTTCTGAAGTTGTGATGTGTTGTGCATATGAAATCAAACCACTGGAACTGCAAATCTTAGAAAATAGTCAAAATAGTTAAATCAGTGATTGCACAATTTAATTGATGACACATGCAGTTAATTTAAAATACTAAGAGAAAAGGAACACACAGCCTCACATTGTAACATGCAATATACGTTTTAGAAGTTGTTTAAGATGCCTAATTAAAGCACAAAGTGGTCTGACACTTTGACACATGAGTACCTATTGTTTCTATATCACAGATTACTGACCGCAAATTGAAATTCTCACCCCCAGAGGTTTTCATGCAAGTAGGATATACATGACAAATCTTTAGGTGATCTCATACATTTGCACACAATTGTATTTTGTGCATTTTCAGTACAGAACACTATATAAAGTCTGGTTTGCAATAATAATTCAAAGAGATGGGTTTTTACTGCGGGTATCCTGGAGATAAATAGCTTTATGAAATAAAGTAAATCTGGAAAGAAAAACCAATAAAAACCTGTGCAGCAAAATCACATTAGAGACACAGTAACGAAGAGGCTGTGATATTGCACTTCTAACTGCTTTAGCATGACTGTCCTTCTTGCTTGCTTTTTGTAATATCAAGCTTTCTTATTCCTTTCAAGGAGACTTAGCCACATAGCCTAAAGCACCAGCCTTCACTCTGAGCTCAAATGAAAGCTTCTCATAATCCACTCTGCACTAATAGCACCCTCAACTATTACATCCTCAAAAACATTGGTTACAATAGCCAAGCAATTGACGGGTGTCAATTATTTCTGACACTGTCCTATTGTTGACCTTGGATACCAGTATCTCCGCCCCTCTCAGGCACGGCATGACATCAGCTCAGCTGGTGTTGCAGTGAAGAACCCCGGTCCAACATATAGTCTGAAAAGGGATGCATTACAGTATTTTATGAGCTGTGAAAATAAATGCTGGAAAGGAGCAAGCCAATATATAAGAATAATTAAACAGTATAGTTAACTTCAATGTGACATCCTCTCCACCTGATACAAGCTATACGACACAAAGAAATCTCTGATGGGTGTATCACAAAACTGACCCTGTTTCAATCTCAAGCGCCCATCCTCAGCGTTTAACATATTGCACATTCCCAGGGATATTTATACACAAACAATATAATTATTACATTTTTCTGACTAGAAGACTTCTTTAATGTCTAAGTAAAGAAACTGTGTGAAAGAAACTTATCAGCCATGCTCACTGGTTATAATGATTTCACTACACATTTATTTTGCTTTTAAGACTAGAGTCTTAAATATTCTGCAAAATTCTTAAAACATGTTCACGGTTATACTTTCAGGTCAGGTGGTAATAAATGGTTAACACATTCAAATTCTTGTGAAAAAAAGAAGGGACTATTTTATTAGGACTAATGCAGAGCTGGAAGATGAATTGAAATCTCTCATAGCTCCCAGCAGGTTACTATAAATCAGATTACAGAGGAGAGATTTATGAGAAGACCTCAGGGCTGCTCCATTAAAGACATGCATTTCAAGCAGGTCAGCCTGACAGCATGGCGGGCTCCCAGGCAGGGCAACACAAATATTACTTTCTTTTCTTGGAGTTTTGATATTTCAGAATCTTTTTGTTTGTGTTTTGACCTCAGGAGTCCTGAATTCAAACTCTGCCGCTCGCACGCACACACATTGACTGATACACACTCACTGGCCATTCAGCCCATCAATGCTTGTTCCTAGCAGATTGATCCCGAAATGTTATCAAGTTGGGTCTTAAAAAAGCTCAATGATTCAACAGCAACAACATGACTAAGTAACCATTTCCATATTCTCATCAAATCTCAAAGAGGTTTAAAGAATTGAATTAATTTCCTTTTAAAATAATCCTGAATTGAGCTGTATTTGCTTTTGGCTTTACCTTATGACTCAGAGATAATTATAAAGCATTAATCTTTTTCTTGTATATCAATCTGAAATCATTACGTTGATGCCCGCATCACTCTAAAACAGGTAGGATGTTGTAATTAGTTTAAATTTGAAGGCAAAGCACCACCTTAGTGAATAACCATGTATGCTCAAGCAAAAAAGAGATGACAGGCACTTGAAACAACGAAATAGACAGAAGATAAGCTTTTGCACCTTTATGCAGACCACCCAAGGAACCTGCATTTCAGTTTTTCTACATCACTGTGACAAGGTTGCTGAGTGGATACAGGTGCAGAGGTGATGCAGTGCAGGAATAAACAGAAACTGTTTTTATTTATTTACAAGATCAAATGAATACCCAGCAAGTAGTATCGTAAAGAGGGAGTAGCCCATTTGATGGCCAAACACTCCTCTTTGACTACGGAATAGTTGCGTTCCCAAGGTAGCATTTTTTTCACTGATGTACAGTATCAGGTGTTCTACACCATCTACCTTTTGGACAAAACAGCACCCAAACCCACGTCCGATTCATCGGTGTGGAGGATGAATCTTTTGGAGAAATCCGGTGTGATAAGAGTGGGTGTCTGTCAAAGTTTACGCTTAATAGTATCAAACGCCACCTGACACTCAGATGACCATTTAATCATATTTGGAGCACTTTTTTGATGAGGTCGACTAAAGGTTTAACCACTGTGGTATACTAGGGGATAAAGCAGCGGTAATAACCAGCTAATCCCAGTAGTGACCTCACCTAAGTCTTGGTTCTAAGGCTTTTGGCTCACCAAAGCCTGGATTTTGATGACCATGGGTCTCACCCTTCCATTTCCCATTAAATGTCCGAAATATTGAGTCTCTGTTTTGACAAACACACATTTTCTCAAGTTATCTGTCAGCTGCCCACAGAGACTGAAGGATGGCTGTAATCCTAGCCAAATGCTCTCGCTAGGTGGAGATGTAAATCACCACCATATACATAATGTGGGCGTAAAACCTGGGCCATCGGTCTCTGAAAGGCAGCGGGCGCACCATGTAGCCCAAACGGCATGGTTTTAAAGTGAAACAGACCGTCTGGTGTTGAAAATGTGGTTTGATCTCTAGAGCTGTCGGTTAAGGGGATCTGCCAGGATCCCTTTGTCAGTCGAGATAAACTTCGCCTTTCCCAGTCTATCTAGAAGTTTGTCGCCCCAAGGCATAGGGTACGCATTGAACTTTTACCTTCCGGAAATCCATACAGAAGCAATGGGTGCTGTCTTTCTTGGCCACTATGACAATTCGCTCCTGGAAGGCTCAGTCACCCCAAGTTCAAGCATGTCACATACCTCTTTGCGAACTCCACTTTGTCGACTTTCTGGGATCTGGTAAGGTGTCTCTTATACTGTGACACCGGAGGGAGAGATAATATCATATTCAATTAAGTTAGTCCTGCAGGGCACATCAGAAAAAACATCACTGAACTCCTTTAATAAACGTATGCGGTTCCCTTGCTGATCTGTAACCAATTGTTCCCCCACTTAAATGTGTTAGGAGTCTCTGGACAGGGGCCTAAATCATCCTCTACATTGCCTGGAGCTGTAAATAAGACCTATCTTGTCTGCCAATGCTTTAATAAATGTACATGTTAAATTTCACGTTTATTGCGGCGATCGGGATGTCTGATATAGCACACAATTGCAAATTTAATGAAGGAAGTAGCAGAATTACCTTGTCGAGGTACAAATTAGTGTATTTTTATTGTAATGCTGCTGTTGCCCAATTGCACGCTGCCACGTCACACTCCATTGCCGATGGACATGACCTGGCCTAGTGCTCCTGTTGGTTGCATCTAAAACAGATAGGGGAGAAGGAGGGAACATTGTTTAATTTAATGTCTTGTTGCTGGTATGGCAACGAGGCTGGGGTAGCAGCTTTACCCGTGCTGGGGGCCAACCTTAACCTCCATGAAGAGGAGGCCCATTGGGGCCGGAGATCTAGGAGGTCTCGGTCCTGGTGCTGTAGGTGGAGCAGAGAGGGGAGGTGGTGTGCAGCTGCTCCGGTGAATGGGAGCTGTGGCCAGGTTGGTGTGGGCTAAGACCATCGAAATCCTCCACCAGATTTATTGCTGATTCCAGGGTGGCGGGGTTGTGGTGCCGTATCCATACCTTAATTTTGGCACTGACCACATGGCAGAATTGCTCCACTGTTATGGCTTTGCCCATTTGTAGACCCATTTTCTGGACGGGACTTAGCAGTCACACAACTGCTGCGCAACCACCCTGTGGCGTGTATCTGGAGATCTTCGGTACTCCCGGAATCGTACCCTGTGTGTTTCCTCTGGGATGTTGAGCCAGCGTAGGATGACTCGTTTTACCGGGTTGTAGTCGGCAGCTTCGGTGCCCGTCATGGCCTGATACACTGCCTGAGCCTCCCCAATCAGGTAGGATCCCAGCTGGCTCGTCCAATACCTTCTGGGCCATGACATAGTGGTAGCCAGCTGCTTGAAAGTGACCAGGTAAGCCTCGAGGTCATTGTAACAGGGCGAGTAGCCCTGTTCTGTTTGTTTATTTTTAGAACGGGGGTCTCCCCCTCCACCCCTGTGTTATTTTGTGTTTCTTTATTATATATATATATATATATATATATATATATATATATATATATATATATATATATATATATATATATAAATGACGCCGAAAGCCGTGTGGTTTGTTTATTATGATTTATTTATTGTATATTTGTATTAGTGACGGCGTGAGCCGTGTTATTGTTTTGATGGTGGGACCGTATTTTGTTTTTGTATTCATGTTGCACCGTGGATGGGAAGCCCATCCACATTAATTAAAAAAACCTTGTGCAGAAGGAGGCCATCTCCCGAATTAAGTGATTAATTTGTTGCTAATCGGGAGATGGTCACCTGGATATAAACCTGCAGCTCTCTGCACTCGTGGTGGGTGTACGGAGGAGTGAACGAGAGCGGGAGAGGAGCGTAAAAAATTAAAAAGAAAAACGAAAACGAAACCAAAACTTAAATGATCTGTGAAGGCTACTGCCCAGCCGGACATGTAGGTCTATTTTGTGTTCGTGATTTATTTTTGTTTAAATATTTTGCTTTGCTCTGTGAGCAGTGTTTATTTTTGTTCAAACATTTTTATTTATTTTTTGGTTCTTTGAATAAACGACGCACACAGCGCGTCTTTTTCAACTGCAGTTACCTTGACTGTGTTTTCAGTTTCTCCTTCTGGCCTGACGTCACCCCTCGTCATCATCCTGTCACAGTCATCCTCTGCCGTCATTTTCATAGCCCATACCTTTGGGACCATCACGGGTGCCGTTGGTACCGCAGTCTGGACTGCCAGACCGAACTTTTCCACCAACACCGTGTACCGCTCCTCTCTCCTTCTCTCCGAAGCCTCCTGTCTGCTGTCCAGCGGCTGCAGCAGCGCTGAAAATGTTGCGTGATCCATAACCCCGTGTTCTGACACCATGTGTGGCAAAGTGGTTAATAGTGTGCTGGTACAGGTGATTAAATAACAGGCAGACGATTGTAATCCAGGTGAAAAGGTTTGTTTTATTTATTTAAGTCCACTGCAAAACAAACAGTAAATAATAATGGAGGTGAGTAATACAGCAGCGTGTTTTACTTAATTTTTAATCCCTGTCTTGCCCCGCAAATAATAATCCTGTTGTTATTATACACCCACACAAAACACAAAACACATACACAAGTCCGTGAAATAGTGCTAGTGGTGCAAATACGGTTTTATTTGTGACAAAGGTGCAGTGTTGTCCGGTTTCTTGCTGGTCACTGGCGACAACGCCGGAACTGTGTGGTAACATACAAGACAAGATGAGACAATTACAAACAAACAAAAACACAACACTCACGATTTCTGGCAACAATACACTGTTACTGTCCTTCTGGCTTTTACTCACTACAAACCAAATGTGAAGGAACAGATTACGATTCTCCGTCACCCCTTATATGCTGTCACGCATGACCCCTTGGTAAACGAATGCAGCTGCCTTTACAATCTGCGGCTGCTGCATCGTTTCTCTTCCGGGTCAATACGTTCTCGCAATGGAGTCTCGCCTTTTTCCAGACTAACCGACTTCCCAACCCAGGGAAAGAAACTCTGTCATCACTTAGCGTCCTCACAGGTCGGGAGGGAGATTTACAACCAAGGTTCATTGTATTTCTGTCACGAAGCCGCACACGCAATCCACACTCACTTCACTTGTTGGTACATTAAATATGAGTGGGGTATTTCAGCCCCTATTGTGCATTGCTTGACTTGGACCATTTTGTATTATTTTTTCAAAGCACATTTTTTATACCATTTTTATTTATAACATCATCCTTTTTTTTTTTAGAAAATCTTGAAACAAAACTCCCTCTCTACAGCAGTTACCGCATAGTGTAATATTTCTTAATACACATGTAAGGTTTAACTTAAGTGTTATATTACAGTACATCAAATCAAAGTTTATTTATATAGTGCCATTCATACAGGTGTATCTCAAGGCACTTTACAGGACAAAATAGTTAAATTTATACAAACAAACAAACAAGTCAGATGGAAAAAGTTTAAGGAAATATTGTAATTTGTGGTCCATTAAACTAATTAATATTATATATATATATATATATATCTATATTATATATATATATCTCAATATATATATACTATTATCTCAAGTTGCTGATGTTTCATGAGCAACAGTGTCTAAGGTGATGTTGACATGGAACTCCGAAGGAAAGACATCATCAGCAAAGGGCAACAGTGGGCAGAAGCGCATACTCCAGGAACGTGATATCCGAGCTTTAATTTGAAGTGCAAGGCAAAACAGGCGAGCAACTGCAGATCAACTGACTGCAAATTTCAACCTGGGGCGCGAGCAGCCAGTTTCATCAAAAATGGTCAGCCGAGAACTCCACAGAGCGGGATACCATAGTCGGGTTGCAGTGCACAAACCACTCATCAAACCTGGTGTGGAAGGAGTGTGGGTAATTCACTGACCAGGAGACAGACAGGTGTCATTGAAAACACCACACAGGTGCCCAGTTTTATTTCAGGGGCGCGTTGGGTTTCTTTAGCCCGCAGAGGGTGCTGTTGGTCCGTGGTCTGCTTACCAACTATGGTAAACAGAACCACGGGAATACCAAGCAAGGGTAAACAGTTCAGGTGCACTCGCAGGTGCTTCCAAACAATACTGCAAAAATCAGAAGGCACAAAGAAACAGGAAAAATAAAACAGTAACAAAACTACAAAGAAAAGGTGCTGCACTCTGCAGCAATATCCCGGTCGCCGCTGCCCGTGTGACCCGGATCACCGTCCTACGCTGCCGGCTACCTAGCCTGCTCAGCTATCCTTATTCAGGGATCTGCCCAAGGGTTCCTCTCCCTCACTGTCTCGCTCTGAACCTCCATTGCGTTCCGTTCGGTCGTGGACCAGCGTTTCCGCGCACTCTGCACGTTTAAAAGGGCAGATCTGAGGAAACATCATAGCGTTAATTAATAGGGCTAACAATCTCCCAAGACGCGCCTCTCAGCCATTCAGAGAGGGGAAAAGTCCACACACCCACTTTCCCACCTCCCTGTTTCACTGCCATGACTCACAGGCGGTTGTTGGACGACTGCTGCCCTCTTCCTGCAGCCCGTGAACACGCCAGCAGAGTCAGATGCTGATCTCTCCCTGTTACACCTGGCAATGCATGTTTGCGAGTCCAGTGGTGCAAAGAGCACAGGCAATGGACTACCGAGCAGTGGAGAAATGTGATCTGGTCAGATGAATCGTCCTTCACCATGTTCTTGACAAATGGACGAGTGCACATGTAGCCCCAACCTAAAGAACTCTAAGCCCTGAGTGCTTGGTTCCAACAGTGAAGGGTTCTGGAGGTTCCGTAATGTTGTTGGGTGCATTTTCCTGGCATGGTTTGGGTGCACTTAGAAGGCAAGGTCAGTGCTAATCGCTATGGCACTGAGTGATCATCTTCACCCAATATTGCAGCATATCTTTCCTGCTAGGGGGGGTCTTCCAGGATGACAATGCCCCCACCCACAGAGCATGTGTGGGCGCCCAGTGGTTTGATGAGTATGACACTGATGTTTTCCTTATGTCTTGGCTTAAGTCACCAGATCTAAACCCAATCGAGCATTCATGGGATATTCTGGACCAACGCCAGACATCGTTTTCCACCTCCATCAACATTTGACTTTCTCGTGAAAGGATGGTGCCGCATCCGTCCTGCAGAATTCCAGAGGCTGGTAGACTCTGTGTCACGGCGCATACATGGTGGGCCAACGCCCTATTAAGTGACTTTACATTGCTGTTTCCATTTTATTTGTCCACTACATGTGTATGTATGTGTATATGTGTGTGTACCCTTACCCTTTGCTACAGCGCTAGTTAGTGAGCGCTCAACGTTCACACTTAGCCAGTGCTTGAGCGCAGTGCAAATGGTGTTTAGTGTGCATACGCAATACCAGGCCCAGTGTCGGGCAAGTCAGGGTTCCATCCCTGCACAGCCTGCAACGCTAACATCCTGCAGGAGGACAAGCATACCCTCTGTGTGTGGTGCAACATCCCTCAAGAGGACAAGCATACCCTCTGTGTGCGGTGCTTCAGCATTCAACATGTCACCTTGGCCACCCAAGAGGGACGTGGCCTGTAGCATCTGCGAGGCGTTGCAGCCCCGGGTGAAAGAGGCTCGTTTGGAGAGGGCCATTATGGACCTCAAGGCCCAGATAGCCCAGGTTCTAGACCTCTTGGCTAAACAAGCGCCTGTGGCCCAGGCCCCTGGGCAGACACAATCGGCTGACTGTATCTCACGCATGCCCCTGGTGGAGGACTACCTCTCACCTGCACAAAGGTGTGCGAATGGGAGTATTGCTGAACCGTCAAGAGGTGATGACGCCTCGAAATTGGGTTGGGGAGCAGTATGGGAAGGCAGAGTAGTGTACAGATGGAGGCTGGAGGTTCTGTGGTCCAGTGGTTAAAGAAATGAGCTTGTAACCAGGAGACTCCCAGTTCAAATCCCAGCTCAGCCACTGACTCACTGTGTGACCCTGAGCAAATCCTTTAACCTCCCTGTGCTCCATCTTTCAGGGTAGATGTTGTAAGTGACTCTGCAGCTGATGCATAGTTTACACACTCTAGTCTCATATCTTGTAAAGCACTTTGTGATGGTGGTCCACTATGAAAGGAGCTATACAAATAATTTTATTATTCTTGTTATAAACATGCTGGAGTTGCAAACAGTATCCCTTACTCTCCACCACTTTCTCCCAGTGCTGAGCAGTATGAATGTGTTGAAGTGGCCCAGTAGAGTATGGTTTTTGATCCTGTGGGCAGACTCCCCTAGGTCTTTGTAAACCTGTAGGTGGAAATATTTTCAAGCTTGGTGTATGGCTAGAAGCCATGACTCCATATCTTGCCCTATGTTAGTCATCTTATAGTTTCTGCAAGAACTGCGTGATGCTGGTAGGTCATCTTCCACCTTGAAGGTTTATTTAGCGGCTATCTCTGCTTGCCATGCCCCCGTAGATTCAATGTTTTCGGGTGCACATTTTTTGGCTACCCGTTTTCTTAAAGGTGCTTGGCAATTACGCCCTCCTAGGAGGACTGTTCTCCCCGAATGGAGCCTTAATGTTGTACTGGAGGCTCTCACGAAGGCCCTGTTTGAAGCTGAAGTACCTGTCTATGAACACAGCCTTCCTCTTGGCTATCACCTCCGCTAAGCGGGTCAGTGAGCTGCTGGCGCTGTCTGTGCACAGCTCCTGCATGCGTATCTGAGAGGATGGCAGCAGGGTATTTCTGCGCACAGCCTTCCACATTAACCGTTCTGTGGAACTGAAGTCTTTTCATCCACCTCCATTTCTTTCAACATCTTGGGCCTTTTCAAAGGTGCCTCGAGCTCAGCAATACCTACCCAACGGGGAGGCATATCCCATACATAATGTCATGGCGGTCGTCTTCTCTTTCAGGGAACCAGGGTTACGGTAAGTAAAGTCAAGTGTTAAGTTCCGAATGAAACATAAGTATTTTAAAATTTTCATACATAGTAACAGTGAGTTTTGTCTACATTTTTTTTTTTATTTTATTTTTTTTATGTTTACGCCCGGCTGCACATACGAGTACCTGCACTTTTTTGTTGAGAATTTCACCCATGGTCAGAGCCTTAGGAAAAGACGAGCGAGGCAGCCCCATTGGCCTCCCCACTCCTACTATTTACGGTGGCCCGCGCTCAACCGGACTGCCGTGAAATGTAATGTGCCACGAGATTTACTGCGTTCATTGCGGACATGCAAATCTGGTTTACCTCATATACCTCATACGTTAAAATCTGGCGCCAGTAGACATGTTTAATTTGTTTGTTTGTTTATTTATTTATTTATTTTCCTTAGCAACCATAGAGGATGATAGTTTCTTATTGGGTCTGGACTACTCACATGACCCGCCCACACTCATTGACAGGAGAGAAAGTTCTTGCGTGTCGTGTGGGAAAGTGATATCAAACACGTTGTAGTGCACTTTTACACACGTATCAATTACATCGTTGTTCAAGTCAAAAAGGTTCGTGGGTAAAAGTAGATTTAACAATACATTGTAAAATAATGTGTCATGTTCGCAAGCCTTGTTTCGTTAATATGTCGAACGTTTGGGCTACTCACCTGCCGTCTTAGGCTTCTTAAGAGCAATTTTGGTGTTGAGCCCTGTGGTTAATTTGTGCCGGGGCTTGCCTCTCGGATTGAAGAGCCATAGCCCTGGCCCTGGCCCTGGCCCTGGCCCTGGTCCCTCTGGGCTTGACGATGCGCAGCCCTGGCACCTCTTCAGCTATCAAAGTTAGAAATGTCATAAAAAGTTTTGCTCTCAAATGCATTTTTTTTTTTTTAATTCTCAGCACAGTATTCATCCGTTCTGTAAGTTATTGCGTGCGCTAAACAGAAACAGTCCGTCCCCAGGGTTATTTAATAACTTTACCATTTCAGCTAAGTGCCACAAAGATGACACTGACTGTGAAAGAAGGACTGCGACTCTATTGTCGGTTTTTTAACACACAAATAAGCTTGACTGATTTGAAAAACGTCTTGAACGATATATGCAAATTCACTATACTCTACTCGGCTTGATTGAATGAGTAGTAAAGAACAAGCTTCAATATGAAAGCTGAACATTAATTTCAATAATCAACATGTTTTTAATGAAAAAGTGGATTCTGATATTTTTAAGTACCACTGCTTTTGATTATTACTACTGCTTAATAACAAGACCAATGTTTTATTTAGGGTTAGTGATGAAACGCGTTCATGCCTGCCTGTAACCCCCCTCCCCCCGTCCCCTTCCCCCGATAGAACATTACCTGCTAACCTCCCCTATTCAAAACATATATAAAACAATAATAACGGTCTGGTTCTCTCTTGTATTTTTTCAATGAATATAATTTAATTAATAGAGAATAAAAACAAACCAACTATCTAGACTTTTTTTTTTTGCAATCTCCACAAACTGCAGGTTGTTGCATTCACAGCATTGATAATGCCACGGGTCAAACCAATGTTTGTGTAGGGTGCGGTATATCGTTCCGTATTTATTTGTTTATGAATTTATTTGTTTGTTTATGTTCAATGTCGGCCTTCTGGAGTCACTTGAATGCCTTTCCCGCTTTTTATTTAATTTTAAACCGTTTAAATGCCAAACCACAACAAAACAGAGAATAATAGTGCAGATACACAGCAAAACAAAATGTTTCTAATACCGTTTATTTTGTGATTTAGATTTGTTTGTGTTTTCCCCAGTAAAATATCCTATGTCTGAATGGAATTATATAACAATAATAATGACAATTAAACTACATCTATCCACATCTAAAATACCCTTTTTAAGTACATGTCTGTTTACGAAAAAAAATTCATTTAAGAAAAAAATGAAATAATCTTACAGGCTGCTGTGAGTCTTGCCATGGATGAGCGTCGTGTTTGCGCTCAACGATGACTCAAAAAAATGTGTCAAATCTGCCATGCTGCCAAATGAGAGCGGAGTTGCCAAGAAAACTCAGATTTAATAAAGGATTTTGCTACTGCTAAAGCTAGGAAAATGTCTTTATAATGTATGTAAGTTAAAATATCAAATACAATAAAAAACGATTTTATAATGCCCAGGGGTTAAAAAAAATAAGAAAGAAAATGAAAAAAATGGCATTGCACACAGTGTCAAAGAGGGCTATTTATTATTATTATTATTATTATTATTATTATTATTATTTATTATTATTATTATTATTATTTATTTCTGCCTGATTATTCTCACCTCTGACCTGTCAGAACCCACTTTTAGTCGAGCATTACAGTACTTTTCAATAGGGTTATTGGAGCAGGGCCATTTTAGTAAAAGTTAAAACGTGATATGTTTGAAGTTTGAAATTCTGAGTGCTTTGAAGTTGTGAATTATATAAAATGATAAAGTCTAACAAACAAACTGAAACAAGTATTCGTTAACATTTTAATATCATTAATATTATTTACCGTATCATAACGTTAGCATGTGTGGGTGCACATGATTACATGACACACCTCTATGCTAACTTTAAGATGCATCTGCTACTGTAGCATTCATTTGATGTTCTGGACCCTGCACCTAATCATCACTGTCTAGGGCACCAACAGCCTAATGCTGGCCCTGCCCATGTTCCAGGTAATTTTTTAAAAAATATTTAGAATCAGAAACTGCAAATATCTACACATGGCACATGCATATGTTGGTAGCAGAGCATTGGACCATATTTTACCTTTAAAATATAAATACATTATTTTCACTAAATCATAGTAATCTGATACAAAGCCTAGGTTTTCCAGTGTAAATATTTATATCGAACCATTGCAGTCAGACTGTGATGTCCCCATATGCACAACTCCAGGATGTTCCAGTAAGGCATGAAAAATAAAAATGAATTCTCTCTTTTTTTCTGGTAAGTGATTATTCCCCTGGCTTGCTGTGTCTACATCCCCAACCCCTTCGCAGCCTGTGTTTACCAGTCCTCTGGCTGTGTGCCGCACTGCACACAACACTCTAATTACATTATTCCTTCCTGTCAGAGGCATTGCTTCGCTGGGCTGAGTAATTTGTGTTGTAATTTCTTCATTATTAACACATCCACTACATGCAATAGCAGCCTTATCCCAAGAGGGTAGCACTGCAGTAGCTGAGTGAGAGAATCTGTGATGGGAGAGGAGGGGAGGGGTTACCAGCCCTTAGGCTTAAAGGGGTATGTTATGTCAGTTTAATTTCCATTATATTATTTTACTATACTGTATTTGCGTTCTTTGTGATTCAGTACTGGTTTATCAGCTTAGAGCAAGGGTCCAACCCTTGTCCTGGAGAGCACTATCCAGCAGGTTTTATAGGTGTCTTTACATCATCAGTGGCTAAAGATCTGAACACCTGTTAATCTTGACTAATTAAGCCAATAACTGCTTCAATTAAGTAACAGAGAGATTGGTTGAAATGAAAACTAGCAGCCACAGTAGCCCGCCAGGGCCAGGGTTAGAAACCCCTGGCTTAGAGCATTATGCAACATATTCCTTTAAGGTAGAATAAAAAGGGTGAAGCAAATTAAATTACTCTCTTGCCAAGGTGTCATCCCCATTAGTCTTCTTTTGTTTCCATCTGCAGTCATGCATTTTAAGTTTGAGCATGGTTTAAAGCAGGGGTCTCCAACCCTGGTCCTGGAGGGCTACTGGGGGTGCTGGTTTTCGTTTCAACCAATCTCTGTAATGAGAACAGAGATCAGACTCATTGCATCTCATCAGCAACGGCAATTAACTCACAATTAGCCCAACTCAATTAAAGCAGGGAAACACACACAGGCCTAGGAGGTGAGACTAATAATCAAATTAGGCTTGCTCTCTCAAGTTGGGGATGCAAAAAGCCTTTGTGGGGAAAACTAAAAGAAAAACATATTGCTACAAGCCTTGCTGAGCACAAACGATTCAGGGATGTGATAAAAAATAATGGTATAAATAAAAAGTAAAATGGATGATAGGTGGGTGGGAGAATGATTCAATGTTGCACACTGTATTTGTTCTAACTTTAAGGCTGATCTATGGGCATCAGTGCACAGCACAATGTTAATATGCTTCTGTTGCAATGTTGCCGTGCCCCTGTGTATTTCGGTGTTGTATGTTGCATGTTGTGTGTTAATGTTGGTGTATAGTCATTGGTACACGGGATATAATATGGGTTATGCACACAAGTGTTTAAAATGTATATTTGTATTTAGACACGAGGATTGCACAGCACTTCACATGCAGGTATAAAGTAATAATATGTGAGCACGGGGAATTGCACTTTTATTAATTCTCATGCAGTTGTACCGAGACTCCAATTGAATGATTGATTAGCAGTCGAGTCTTGGTACAGCTGCATAAAAGCAGCATGCTTTCACTCACCCGGAGTTGTGTGTTAGGTGAGTGGAGAACGGGATTGGAGACGGAGGTTACAATAATAGTTATAGTAAATAATAATAGCTTACCGTGTTTGTCTGTGTAGTCCTTTTTGTATATTTATTTGGCTAAAGTGCCGTGTCCTGTGTTTTGTTTATCTTACAGCCTTTTTATTTTTTCATTTGTTGAATCATTAAATGCTGAGCACAGCTCAGCTTCACCAAAACTCCACCTCTCTGTTTATTTTGTGTTGGTTCCTGTTTCTGGTCTGACGTCACCCACTGCAGCCGTCTTTATGTCAGCTTCCCATCTCAGTTCACTTTCACGAGTAAGGGGGCATGCAGAGGGCAGTGCTGGGGGGTGAGCTGTGCAGAGCAGAGGGGCCCAGGCTTGATGAATCAAACCCTCTGAGGCAGGGTTTGACATTAACCATGGCCCGGTGGCCTGGGGCCAGTAGAAATTGTTAGTTTACCTACCGTAAACCTGGTTCCCTGAAAGAGAAGATGGCCACCAAACATTGTTTATGGGCTATACGCCTGCCTATTGGTAGGTGTCACTTAGCTCTTACTATCAAAGCTGCCGATAGGCCCCCCTTCCCCCGATGACCTCCTCTGACCTGCCTACCAGGGGAATAAAAGCTGTCATGCAGGGAAGGATCGACTTCTTTTTGTAACGAAACCATGATGGTGACCGATGTGACCTTGTGGTTGATGGCCATCTTCTCTTTCAGGGAGCCAGGTTTACGGTAGGTAAACTAACGTTCCCTTTCAATTCAAAGATGGCCACCAAACATAATTTATGGGAAAATGAATACCAGAGCCGTCACGAGGGAGGGAAGAATGGCAGCACACGAGGGACGCCTTAGCCCTGCCTGACCAAAGGCCAGCGGTGTGAGCGTGCGACCTCAAGGACCCTTGTGCTCATTGAAGGCAATGAGGGATCTATCACATTAAGGCGGTAGATCCTGGAAAAAGGATGCGGTGTATCCCAGCTAGCCACAGATCTCAGCCATGGAGGCACCTCTAAAGAGGGCCCATGACGTAGCCTCACCTCTCGTGGAATGTGTGGCTACCTGCCCAGGTGCGGATAAGCAAGCACCATCATACGCAGTAGAGACTGTGTCCGCAATCCAAAGCGACAGTCACTGCTTCGAAAGGGGCTGTCCCAGAGTCTGCGTCCTGTGGCAGACAAAGAGCTGGTCAGAATGACACAATGCTCTCGTCCTATCCACTTAGCATCTTAATGCCCGAACCGAGCAGAGGAAATTCAACTTCCTATCCTCCTCCGAAGTAAATGGCAGCACAGATGAAAGGACGCCAGTTCCACAGACTGATTAATGTGGAAGGCTGTGAGCACCTTGAGGAGGAAAGCAGGGTTTGCACGCAGTGACACTCTGCTGCCATCATCCAAAATACGCATGCAGGAGTGTGGCAAAGTGCCCCGCCCATGGGCTATTTATTTGTGTTGTATGTTACGGCTAGTGTGTTAATGTTGGTGTATATACATTAGTACACGGGATATAAATGGGTCTGTGTAACACAAGTGTTTAAAATGTATATTTGTATCTAGGCACAAGGATTGCACAGTTCATACATTCAAAGTTTGCCAGTGCCATGCTCCTGGAATCTGTTTCACGACTGGCTAACAACAGCTGCAGAAGCCGCTGTGTACAGCCATTACAGAGGAACTCATGCAGGAATCTGTTAACATTAGCTAACAACAGGGCAATAAAATTGGCAATAATTTCAAACAGAATGCGATTACTGTAGAATGTTGCTATTACAAGCATTGTGTAATTAATTAGGGTTTAAGACTGACATAAAACTTGTTAAGCATCAGCATTAAAAAATAAATAAAACAAAGACGCGTTTCTACTAGCAGCTAATGTATCAGGCTTTTTTGTGTACTCGAATATGTAATATTATTTGAATAGTTTAGTTTCGTGTGTTGGACTATACTGACCCATCCCTAATTAGGATTATTATAATTCAGTTATACCATATGGTAACAGCTTGGTTGCATGTTTGCTTGTGAAAAAAATGAGTATCGTTTGTACACACACATTTTCAAATCTTGAATACCGTATTTTCATTTTCTGACAAGCACTCAAACATGTGCATGTTAAATGGCTGAAGTAACACATTGAAAGGCTTCGTTCAGCCGCTTTCTTTCGAGACGAGGATTCTCTCTGGTTTCCATATACAGTTAGAAACATACTGAAAATAAAAACCATCATGAAAAAATATATAACTATATTGGGCCAGATAAAATTGCATCCGGGCCAGTAAAAACACTAGCTCAGTGGCCCGAGGGGCCAGTAGTTAAAAATCTAAACGTAGAGCCCTGGAGGGGCCCTCTGAAGCCTCCTTCTCCAGGTTAATTGATCATTGGTACGCGCTATTTTGCTGTCAGTGTGGGTGTAACATTTGTCACATGGTTTATAATAAATTAGTTGCAACAGTGTGCATTACTGTGACACCTTACACTTTTGTAGTCCTACAGTATTTAAAAGTGCAGAATCCTATCACTCTTTAAATTTTAAATGGTAGTAATGCCAAGAGAAAACAAAATAATAAACAAAAAAACAAATATTGCACAGTGCAGTGGTCCTGACACTGTAACACACTGCATCTCCTGACACTGTAACACACTGCATCTCCTGACACTGTAACACACTGCATCTCCTGACACTGTAACACACTGCATCTCCTGACACTGTAACACACTGCATCTCCTGACACTGTAACACACTGCATGTCCTGATACTAACACACTGCATCTCCTGACACTGTAACACACTGCATCTCCTGACACTGTAACACACTGCATCTCCTGACACTGTAACACACTGCATCTCCTGACACTGTAACACACTGCATCTCCTGACACTGTAACACACTGCATCTCCTGACACTGTAACACACTGCATCTCCTGACACTGTAACACACTGCATCTCCTGACACTGTAACACACTGCATCTCCTGACACTGTAACACACTGCATCTCCTGACACTGTAACACACTGCATCTCCTGACACTGTAACACACTGCATCTCCTGACACTGTAACACACTGCATCTCCTGACACTGTAACACACTGCATCTCCTGACACTGTAACACACTGCATCTCCTGACACTGTAACACACTGCATCTCCTGACACTGTAACACACTGCATCTCCTGACACTGTAACACACTGCATCTCCTGACACTGTAACACACTGCATCTCCTGACACTGTAACACACTGCATCTCCTGACACTGTAACACACTGCATCTCCTGACACTGTAACACACTGCATCTCCTGACACTGTAACACACTGCATCTCCTGACACTGTAACACACTGCATCTCCTGACACTGTAACACACTGCATCTCCTGACACTGTAACACACTGCATCTCCTGACACTGTAACACACTGCATCTCCTGACACTGTAACACACTGCATCTCCTGACACTGTAACACACTGCATCTCCTGACACTGTAACACACTGCATCTCCTGACACTGTAACACACTGCATCTCCTGACACTGTAACACACTGCATCTCCTGACACTGTAACACACTGCATCTCCTGACACTGTAACACACTGCATCTCCTGACACTGTAACACACTGCATCTCCTGACACTGTAACACACTGCATCTCCTGACACTGTAACACACTGCATCTCCTGACACTGTAACACACTGCATCTCCTGACACTGTAACACACTGCATCTCCTGACACTGTAACACACTGCATCTCCTGACACTGTAACACACTGCATCTCCTGACACTGTAACACACTGCATCTCCTGACACTGTAACACACTGCATCTCCTGACACTGTAACACACTGCATCTCCTGACACTGTAACACACTGCATCTCCTGACACTGTAACACACTGCATCTCCTGACACTGTAACACACTGCATCTCCTGACACTGTAACACACTGCATCTCCTGACACTGTAACACACTGCATCTCCTGACACTGTAACACACTGCATCTCCTGACACTGTAACACACTGCATCTCCTGACACTGTAACACACTGCATCTCCTGACACTGTAACACACTGCATCTCCTGACACTGTAACACACTGCATCTCCTGACACTGTAACACACTGCATCTCCTGACACTGTAACACACTGCATCTCCTGACACTGTAACACACTGCATCTCCTGACACTGTAACACACTGCATCTCCTGACACTGTAACACACTGCATCTCCTGACACTGTAACACACTGCATCTCCTGACACTGTAACACACTGCATCTCCTGACACTGTAACACACTGCATCTCCTGACACTGTAACACACTGCATCTCCTGACACTGTAACACACTGCATCTCCTGACACTGTAACACACTGCATCTCCTGACACTGTAACACACTGCATCTCCTGACACTGTAACACACTGCATCTCCTGACACTGTAACACACTGCATCTCCTGACACTGTAACACACTGCATCTCCTGACACTGTAACACACTGCATCTCCTGACACTGTAACACACTGCATCTCCTGACACTGTAACACACTGCATCTCCTGACACTGTAACACACTGCATCTCCTGACACTGTAACACACTGCATCTCCTGACACTGTAACACACTGCATCTCCTGACACTGTAACACACTGCATCTCCTGACACTGTAACACACTGCATCTCCTGACACTGTAACACACTGCATCTCCTGACACTGTAACACACTGCATCTCCTGACACTGTAACACACTGCATCTCCTGACACTGTAACACACTGCATCTCCTGACACTGTAACACACTGCATCTCCTGACACTGTAACACACTGCATCTCCTGACACTGTAACACACTGCATCTCCTGACACTGTAACACACTGCATCTCCTGACACTGTAACACACTGCATCTCCTGACACTGTAACACACTGCATCTCCTGACACTGTAACACACTGCATCTCCTGACACTGTAACACACTGCATCTCCTGACACTGTAACACACTGCATCTCCTGACACTGTAACACACTGCATCTCCTGACACTGTAACACACTGCATCTCCTGACACTGTAACACACTGCATCTCCTGACACTGTAACACACTGCATCTCCTGACACTGTAACACACTGCATCTCCTGACACTGTAACACACTGCATCTCCTGACACTGTAACACACTGCATCTCCTGACACTGTAACACACTGCATCTCCTGACACTGTAACACACTGCATCTCCTGACACTGTAACACACTGCATCTCCTGACACTGTAACACACTGCATCTCCTGACACTGTAACACACTGCATCCTCCTGTAACACACTGCATGTCCTGTAACACACTGCATCTCCTGACACTGTAACACACTGCATGTCCTGACACTAACACACTGCATCTCCTGACACTGTAACACACTGCATCTCCTGACACTGTAACACACTGCATCTCCTGACACTGTAACACACTGCATGTCCTGATACTAACACACTATATGTTACTGATAAGGTACCATGACACTGCAACACATTAAGTGTGTAATGCTTCCTTGTACCACTGTGATATCTATACTGTTCCCATTTTCCCAAAAGGAAATTGTGATATTTGTTAAAACGTTCTGTTGGTTTTTGTTTTTTGTTTGTGGGGGTTTTGATTCCCCCCCGTTGAATTCCCCCATGTCAATGTCCCCTCCCCTGTGTCATTGCAAACCAAATCCTCCTGCATTGAAGCACTGTCTGCAGCAGTCTCTCACTCCAGGGGCTGCATGGGTTATACAGGTAGTCTGGAGAAGAATTCTCTCTTTCTGACTGGAAAGTAAAGCAGTGTTGCTGCCTTGTTGTTATGCTGGTGATGTAGGGCCAGTCTGGGGGCTCCAAATGGCTCCAAAACAGATGACTCGAGTGCTGCTAACGCTCAGTTACACCGTGTGAAAATTTCACTGGGCCCTTTGGCCTACTCAGATACACCGCTAGTGCTAGTGGCTGATTACAGCTGTACACAGAACATAAGAGGCATTGAAATAGGGCTGCCACCTGGCTCCATAATCTCAAGACAGGGCAGGTTTATTAACTCACCTTTAAACCACAAAGGAACAGACACACACAGTGCTTATGGTTACAGAGAGTAGGTGGGATGGCAGAGTTCAAAGGTTACACTGCCATGTGATTTGAATGGAATGAGGTTGGCACTTAGCTCAAAGCCAGCAAAAGGCAGATTTCGAGAAAGTAACACGGCAACACGAAAAGTAACACAGGGTGTCAGTTCTATGTTCTATCTACAAGCACATCTTTGCTACCGGGTACACGCTGCACATGATTGGCGCACACTCGCACACACTGACTTCAATAACACGTCTTCATCACTGACAGCAGAAGACCTCACCTGTGCAGACACACACAGGCCAGTGCGCTCACTCTCGCACTTCATACCTCATGCCTGAGAGCTGCAGCACACAACAGACACAAGCTGAGGAACAATGTAATATAACCTGGCTCCAGCTGGAGCTCCTGTGGAGGAGTCCTCTCTCTCTGTCTCCTACCTCTGAGATACAGTCACCTTGGCTAATATCAGTTAAAGGAGTTCTAAGGTTATTGGTACATGCAATATTGCCACTGCTACACTTCAGTCTGTTGAAGATTATAGCTCAGTTTGGTGCATGCTGATATTCCACTGACATTGTCACTTGCTACTTCCAGGTGACATTACTTCTTTCTTACCTTTGCTTCGTCTGTTTGATGTAAACTCCAGGCTCTAAGGAGTGTCTGATAATTCAGTAATTAAGTGACTCAATCCTTGTGTCCAAGTTCATTGGATGCCATTGTTAAATATGACTCACCAAACTTATTATTGGACACTCCATAGAAGAGTCGGGTCTCAGTGAAGTGCTATAAGGAAATGGCAAGAAAAATTGATTTTATATCAAACAGAAGAAAAAGGCAATTGCAGATCCAATATAGTTTTAGTTCTGAAAATGAGTTCACACTGTCAGAAGACATTCTCATATTATCATTGATTGTGTAGATTGCACAGAATGGGAAAAGCATCATTTGTAACAGACTTCTTTATTTTTTATTGATACCTGTTGAGTTTGAATGGCATTACTTGGGAAATCAGAGTACCTGCACAGCTCTGAAGGATACAAACAAGAATCAAACAATCTTAACACAAGGAAATGCACACATGACAATTCTGATCACGCTAAATGGATTTTAATCATAATGCAGTTGGCCCAGCATAATCTGACCAATTCCTATAGATCTATACATTTATTAACTGCAAACAAACCATGAAGTTGCCATTATGTAATTGAGCTTGGTCACGGTAAAGTTATGACATTACCCTGAAGAAACCATTAGCAGTGACTGCATTAGCAGCAATTGCACCACAAGGGATTTGAAGTATTGTGCACTATACGGTAGTGATACTGATATGGTACCATGGTACTGCAATGCACCAGAATGTATTCACATACTACTGTAATTCATTGATATATCAAAGTATGATGCCAGTGTGGTACCATTCTCATACCACTATAGCTGAGCTAACATTGCCCCTTAGTAAAGAACTATTGCATTGTCATCGAAGATCATTTGGGAAGAACAATAAATATGCAAAGAAAACACATTAGAGCAAGCATCAATCTTAAATAATTAAACAAAATCTGTTCAATTTCTTTTTGCTCAAATACTTAAAGACCTGGATTAGAGAAGTACTTCTGCTGATCAATTTCTAGTCTTCGGTCAATTAATTAGTCAGCGTTGAGGAAGCACAATTATAGTGTTTACTTGAGCAGCGTTCACACAAACACAGCAGCTCCCAAGGGCCTTGTTACAGAGCTGTCCTTCACGAGCAGTAGGGAAGGGGTTAAACAGATTTCAGAATACTTCCCTTAAAGAGTTTGCCATAATATATCAGCACTGTAATTTTGCGGTTTTCCCACACAGAAGAGACAGGGGGCGAGAAAATGATAAAGGCCAGTTGTTTATTAGTTTTCGCGACTGGGGTGGTTTTGTTTAGTTTATTGTTAATGGTAGGGAAGCCGTGAAAGGGAACTAAGATGTTATTTCGTTTGAACAACCACTTTCTTTGCGATTTAAAGTTAGCTATTATTACTGGGTCGCATGGGTGGACCATTTGGTTAAAGTGGGTTCTATGGCAAACCCAGCAGACACTAAAAGTGCCTTTTCATACCAGCTTACTGCTTCCATTCCTTCCCTGGACAGCCTCTGTCTCCTCAGTCTATACCAGAGAAACCAGCTTTCACTGATCTAGATCTGGTTTGAATGAGTGCTAATTGAATCTGTTAGAAGGCTTGTTCTGAGAGACAGCAAATTAATTAATTTAAAAGGGGATAAAAAGCAGCTAATACTGTGACTGCCAGCTAATTTACAGAATTTGTGTAATTTTCACAGAGACTTGCCACAATACTGATGATAGCCTAAAAGTCTATCCACTGGTCAATAAGCCACACTGCTTCCATCTCACACAGTCCCCTTGGCTCTAACCAAAAGCCCACACTGACTACCCCCTTCACCCCAGTCCCTCACCTCTAACCACTAAGCTACACAGCTCCCCCCTCACAGTCTCTCATCTCTAACCACTGGAGCCACATTGCTTCCCTCCCTCCCAGTTCCTGACCTCTCACTGCTAGTCCTCACTGCTTCCTTTCCCTCCCAGCCCTCTTTGCCGGGTCTCTCTACCTCCTTCTGTCACTCAGTTGTAATACACATCTCCTGGTTAACTCTCTCCCTATGGCCCTAAGCTCCAGTTCACTGGGCCCAGGTGTTTTTATAACAAGGACACACAATAAAGCCCCTAGCAGTAGCAGCACAATCAGGGTCTAATTAATCCACTCCCATTTGCTGCAGCCAGCCCCACACCTCCCCCTCCCTCCCTCGCTGGCTCATGGAAAATGGATTTGAGCTCACTGGGGGTCTCGGAGGAACCCACAATGTGTTTTATTTGTTCTGTCTGATTTAATCTGCATTGATTTATTTATTTATGTTTGGCCAACGGTACAGCCCTGCATTCTTAATTTTTGTGCAAAATCAATATTCTCATCTTTATTTCTGGGTTCTTTATAACAGGAAACAGAACAAGTCAGGTTAAGCGTGTTTTGTTTGGTGTAACTGTTTTTTGTACAGTACAGTCATTTTTCAGATTTTCCCATGCTTTTCTCATGGCTAGACTGTGCACTTACTATAGTTAATTGTGGTTTGCCGTGGTTTTTAAATATGCTTTACCATACATCTCCGTGCTTTACAGTGCTTCCCTATACTCTGCCATGTTTCCACTTTGCTTTCCACTTTGCTGTGCTTTTACTGTGGGGAACTTTTAGAAGGGAGATGTTATCTGCACTCAGACTGTTACTTTAAAGCAACTATTCCACATATTCTAATATTCCAACAAGCACTGCTTGAAATAAGAGCATATTCAAATGTGCTCATAGAACAGAAACGACTGGATCAAAAAGATGCCAGTGGAACCCAATGCATAACGTCTGGAATTAACAATGCACAGCAGTGTCGCTCTCCTTTCTGTAAGAGGGAATGGGACGGGCTGCCATGCGTATTTTACTCCTGATTGGTCTTTGTAATTATACTTCTGTTTTCTAACGCATTCAAAATGAAAGAATATTCCAGTGCTGAAAGTAGAACCCGGGAGGGTTCTTGGTGCAGTGACTTTGACGCATTTCAATCGGAGCCCTTCAGAACGATTGCAAACATCAAAAAATAATATTGTATTTCATTTGAAGTGCCATTGATCAAGCTCACCCCGGCACTGTCTTCTGAGTCGTGTTACTGGTGGAAAGCATGTCAATCAATAAGGGAAGCAGCTGGCTGGTAGAAGCCGTTGAAGGGGAGGCAGGAATTTTGAGCTCCAGATGAGGAAGACAATGTAAAAGCAGGGCTTGCTAACTGAGATTACCTAACCTACTGTGGTAGCAGATGTTTTAAAATAAAAATAGGTCTGTGTGACAGAGCTCGAATAACACTTGGTGTTAGATCTCCCTCCCGACCTGAGAGCATGCTAGATAAAGGGAACAGAGTACCCTGGACTAAAAGGCATGACACTCTATTCCCGCGGGTAGGTGGAAGTCGGCTGGCTAGAAAAGGGGCGGATCTATGGTACCCAGACTCAATGACCCGGATGGGAAATGGCGTGGCATCAGCGGATAGGAGGAGCGGATGCGCTCGTTAACCAACAGGTCATGAGCGAGGGTATAAAGTAGGGGCATAGCAAAGTAATCTGTTCCTTTTGTAAATGGTTAGAATACAACCTAAAAGGATACCTTGCAACAAGTAAAAGAAACTGAGTGTTTGTTAAGTCTGTCTTGTAACACTTCATTGTCTGTTTCAAGATTACTAAACACGATCCGGAGCTGCATCTACAGGCCAGCATCAAACCCAGACACCAGCACTTCACTTTTCACTAGAAACTGTCTTTGCACCACAGGCACTTAATTTACGCACCCTAGGAACTGTGTGTGTGTTTTGTGCGGGTGATAGGAACTGGACTTTTGGCTGCGGATCAAACCTGTGGGATCTTACAGACTGAAATGATACACGCTGCTCTATTCACTTCCATCATTTATTATTTACAGGTGTTTGCCATAAGGACATTGTAATCATTTCTTTAAACACCCTTATGAGCTAAATCATTATAAAGCACGATCACTTTCTATCAAAGTTACAGACGCGTTTCATATGATTCATAGCTCGAGGTGTGGAAAAATAAAATAAAAGCAATCAAGACTCCATCACAAAAGCTCGACAGACGTGTCTCTCGGGTTCCTCAGTAAAGCCACTGTTTAATTTCTATCGATTTCTTTAAATAACTGTGAGAAGTAAAAACATAACCATGAAGTCAGAAGGTCACGCCTTTGAGTTTTTAGAGAGATGAACAAATAAGGGGGGCACTGCGGCACTGTAATCGATATTCATCAAATTATTATTTTCTATCAAGTGACATAAAAATCGAGAAATTTTATTTTTCAAGCAGGTCGTAGGGCTAAAAAGGGAGGTTTTTCGATCCACGTCCTTTACCTTTAAATAAAAACTCATCACTTTGAGAGAAAGTTTTTTTTTTTTTTTTATTAGACTAGATAGCAGCAGTCGCCCACACAATAATCACACTCCCACGCTGTCGAGGGCAAAGCGGGAGCAAGTTACATTCCTACTTTGTGGCATACAAAGCAAGATAACCCTTACAGAAAAGGTAGAACAATCTTGATCCCTTTATAATCCTGGTGTCTCACCCTTAAGAAAGCAGAGCAGAACCATTAGCAGATGACAGCATTACCAGCAGGTCAACACCATGGATCTGGAACCAATATTCCAGAAAGTTTGGATATGGTAGTGCACTGTCTGGTATTGCTATGACCTGGAATGGGTTTGCACTATTTATTTGTTCATACCATTGTCATATCAAAATATGAAAATGTTATCACTGTGATACCATCTCTTAAAATGGAACAGATTCATAGCTATAAAAACACCCTGTTTCTTCACAGCAGAAGCAATCACAGTGATCAGAGAAGCAATCCACTGGACTCCCTCAATCTGAGCCATTCTGTGGGGTGAAGATATGCTTTAGGGGTCCATAATACCGCCACGAGGCCAAGTACCCTGATCTAGCCTCCACCCCCCCCCCCCCCCCAAAGGTTCCATAAATGCATCCATTTTCAGGAATTTGTGATCCACACAATAGATTTCGAAACCCCTTGATAAGAAGATACAGTGGAGGTGGTTGTTAAGCTCAATGATGACTGTATCAGGAATTGCTATCAATCACAAAGAGTGCTGTTGTCTTTTAGACTTTAAAGCTATGTTCAGTGCACACACAAGATGTGCTGGAGTTTTAATCAAATCTTAACGCGTTGTGTTGATTTCTCATGATTTCTAATGCTCTGTACAATGGTCGCGACACGGTAGCACACTGTCTCTGCCAACACCATGTGCCCATTCGTTCAAGCCTGGAATGTATTAGAACGTTGCATTAGTGTCGCTGTGCTGCATTGAAAAGCTGCACCATTGCAGATCATTTGGTGAAGGGGTTTCAGATCGTTCTGGAAACTGGGTGGACTCATCCTTCTGCTGTATAGCTGTGAGCTTTCCTTTTCCCAGCCACTTATCAGCAAGCAGCTCAACACAGCCCCACAGCCTTCTACCTGCCAGCACAGTAATTAACAACTTACACTAACGAGCTAGTCAGAAACACCTTTCTTTACAAGCACTTATTAATATGTGACTTTTTACACTAGCAAGGCTGTGGAATTCCACTTTCCTTGCACCCAGTCTTCTCTCAGGATCTTCACTGGCAGATGGTTCTGGCCTGCAGGCAATGGGGCAGCTATAATGGGACCAGGCTGCCACATAGAATTGTACCCCATTGGATATTTTGTGGGGTCCAAGCTCAGTGTCTTCGGTGGTTCATCAGTCATTCACTAGACAGGCACTACACAGTATGTCAGAGGTGTCAGTCTCTGCTTGAGAGAGGCCCAGTACTGAATGGCAGGTAGGGGGTGTTCATGTCAGGACTGAGGTGCTCCAAATTCTTACAGTACTTAACAGCAGCCTGAGCACGTAATTAAAAACAAATTAATTCATTTAAATTTCCATTTATAACAAGACCAGCTACAAACTGTGCAAGGACACAGACACCCTGCTCTCTCACACACACACAACTCAAAACCAAGCAGCATTCAAGTCTTATCATTGAGGAAGGGAGACCTCTGCTGGCGGAAGTGAAAAACTACAAGATTTAAAATAATATGTCATGCAGTCATTCTGCTACAAGATTCCCTCCAAAAAAAAACAATTGGAGCTTCGGTTTCATCTACCTATCAGTTACTACCTGCTTTCTGTGCTACCCTGCAGAAACAGACAGTGAAGGGAGAAAAATAAACGGCAAGCAAGAGAAACTACTAATAAGCACAGCAGACTTCAAAGAATCTGGAGGGAATAATTGCTGTAACCACGGCAACAGAACTAGGGCAGCAGTGTATGCAGAATTCTCTTTTCACACGCTGGTGCTGTGCGCAAAACTAAACAATATCAGCCACACAAGAGAACGATCATTCAATAAGGCTTGTCTGTTTTTCTACACAAACGTTTTTACATGCTGGGTAGTGAAGCATATCATGTTCTAATGCTCACTGCTTCCCTTCACAAATGTCTTCAAAGGAAATACAGTAGTAGGTAGGACACACTTCTTTGTGGCTACGGTATGGGATGGGTTACCTGTTGCATCATTGGGGTCCGTAAGATCCGGTTTGACAAAGAGAGATCAGCCAGTTCCTAGGAACTGGGCTAGCACCAATGGACAGAATGGCTTCCTTTTGTTTCATTTTTTATGTTTGAAGTTCTTGTGGCCCAATGGTACTACAAGGGCAGCTGAAACGGGATATCATTGCTAGAATTGTGGCACATTGGTCTCATATTTCAACATGCAACATAATGGAAAAAAAAAAAAAACAACAATCTGCACTAGCTGACAGTCCATTGCAGTGCCATGGTTCCATATCAGTAAGTACCAATAGCAGCAAGGATGCTGGTATGAGCACACCTCAAAGCATGCCCGTTTTTGTAAACATCATGCTAGTCTCCCCATGCAAAACCTCTTTGTGAACATAAATGAACATAAACATCTAATTGTGATCAGACTGTCACTGTGTTTCTTTAAAGCACAGCTTACGTTAGCAACTGAATAATAGTTATTTAAAAGGACACTCTAGCGATAGTAACTTCACCTGCGTAACCTGAACACGCAGTTGGATCTTATTTCTTCAAAAAAATGAACATATCTTCTATTTGAATCAACCAGAGAACTGAAAAACCAGTTGCATCCCAAGTGTTTTTTTAGATGTAAAAATGTAAGCATGACACAGACACAGTGCCTTCACAGCCCCAAGACTGATGCACTTCCCTCTCAAGTGGAGAAGCGCTTCTCTGGGTACATGTGCAAATACAAGTGTGACATGCAGACAGGTGGACTGGGTGCCTCCACGCTAGGGATGTCACGGTATAATGTCATTTCTGTTTTTGTAATCCGGTTTTAAATGGCTATTTAAAGAAATACACTCAAGTCAAGTAATTTAACAATATACCTTTAAATTTAAAGTTTTAAAACAAATACAACACACAAGTTCTATCACGCACTACCTAACTGGAAGAAGTGTTCACTCCAGCTCACACAGGCTCAGCAAAATAATGCTGCTTTTTTATTTCAAATTACCGTGGAGAAACACCAAAATATTAACATTTTTCTGGGCTCAGTTTGGAAAGGTAGGGGGTAAGGATGTGACCACTGCAACCGAGTACCCTCTTTATCAGTTTCGACGGCATCCCATTAGTTAAGAAAAGCAAAGTGTTACCTCGCAATAGCCAATCCAGTGCGTTTCAAGACGTGCCCGTTCACTAATCTCTCAGCAGAGTGCAAAGCTTCATGATGAGACGATGGCGCCTGCAAATAGTTTTTTTTGTTTGTTTGTTTGACTGCACGTTAACAACAACAAATACAAAGGAAAGAAGAATAGTTAAGTTTGGTATGACACCATTGCAAAGTTAAACGGCATCTAAGGGATTTTTTTTTTTTTTTTTTTTTTTTAAATGGGAATTAATTTTTGAAACCAAAAGCCCTACAACACTATCAACTCGAAGCGACGGCAACATCTTTACAATACCGTTTAAAATATAGATAATACAAATGCATGTAGCATCTTAGACAGTTATATAGTAGTGAATAGACTTTTTGATTCTCTGCATGGGTGTGTGCTTACTGCGTCCCTCTTGACCGAAACGATATATAAATAGCTACTGTTACCTCTTTGGTTTGGTAAATTAATAGGAAGCCAGTGATGAATTTACAGTGCTTGTTCTTGCCGATATTTGAGTATTTGTGTTTCATTTACTGACAACCATGTTTTCTAGTGATCATTGTTTAGTAGGGCAGTTTAGATTAAATATTACGTCATTTATTTAATAACCTACTTGACTAATCTGTTTACCGTAAAGCCAGTATACCGTGACACCCCATTCCCTACTCCACGCACCCTCATATTCTGATACTCCAATCAGTTTTGCTAAATAATGTCCTTAGCAAGTTTTAGCACATTATGAGATATATACATATACATAGATATACATAGATATTAAAAGCACATGGATAGTTCTTTGTTAGCAGCTACAAGTTGTTAGGTCTTTGCAAGATTTAAAATTCTGACAGCTGCAGTATCTGGAATCTGCCTCTTCACTCTACGAAGATAAATGGACAGGGAGGTAACTGGGAGGAATGAACTGACTATGTGTTTGATTCTCTTGCTTAATCTTATTATCCATCCCCAGCTCAATGCAGCATCCTGTGCTCTAATTGTTTTACACACGGTGCTGAGGCTGCAGTTTGCAACACGGGTCGGCTTTCCAAGAAGCACTTTCTCAGAAGCACTTTCACTTTCACTTTCTCAGGAATCATACAGGCAGAGAACTGCAGTTGCAGGTTTCCTCCAAAGTAATATAGATAGAGCCCTATAGCACTGGAAGTGATCAGGATCAGCAAGAAGCAAACTTAAAACACTTAATTTATAACATTGTACTTGAAAAATGTACAACACAGCAGAAATGGGTTTAAAGTCTTGATTAGCATGCCTTGCAATTACTAACAACAAAAAAGAATTACTAAACATCTCAACAATAATGAGTCCCTTTGTCTAAACATGTCAACTGCCTGCCATTTTCTGTATGACTTATTCCGATATGATGAGAGTTCCAGAAAAAAAGAAAAATGTGCTCTGTGGCTATCTTTAAAAACCTGTTTTTTAGCTGTAATCTGGGTAAGGTTTCTAACAATGGGTAGGTGTGTGTGTGTATATATATATATATATATATATATATATATATATATATATATATATATATATATATATATATATATATTACATTGTACTGAAAACTAAACTGAAGGGTTAAACTATGAATAGATTCAAGTGCATGAAATGAAATGATGTGTAGGGCAGCCCTTATAAAAGTTTTCCCACTATCATTTTGCAGTTATTTTCCCCATTCTTTTGGTTATACAAGCATTTGCCCGTTTAATACTTATGCTTTACCATATTTCACTGTGATATAGTACACTTGTACTGCTGCGCTTTCACTATGGTAAACTTTTAAAGGGGGGTGCTGCTAACCAACACACATCTGATTTCTCTCGCTGCCTGCTCTGTGGAATCCCGGGCAGGCAAAATTGTAGAGCATGTTTTGGGCTCAGCAATTGGGGCGCTCAGTCGGTTACCCATTTATTTTTCAAAGGGCAGAAATCCTGTTTCAACACTGCACTCCTTTGAGAATTAACCCGTATCACATTAGTTCTTTAAGTGTAAAACCCAAGTCCTTTATTTATTATAACACTTCCAGCTACCGGTCTCCATCCTTCAGAAGCTGCTGAAAGTCTTCTGAGGAGGAATAATCCCACACAGCTTGAAAAAAGGTCTGAATGAAGGACACATGAATTGAATCATCTCCAGCATCAGTAAACAATACGGTAACAAAAGTGGAGATTGGCATTCCAGAAAAGTGGTTTAGCCCCCTTCCCCTCTCTCTGCCAGTCACAGCAATGTCTACAGAGGCCACGCCCTCACCGCCCACACACAGGGGCTCAGAGAGTGGATTTGGGTCCAGTGTTGACAGGAATGGCCCTCAGTTCAGTCCTCATGCACAGGTACTCCCCGATCACAGCCATCAGGGCCATGCACACCACGTTGACCAGCCACCAGGAGAGGGCGCCGGGGAAGCGAGCATTGTAGATCCAGCAGCCAATCAGGTGGAAGAAGTGGATCGTCACAGTGAAATCCAAGCACTTCTTCCCTCGACGCACAAAAAACCACAAGCCAAGAGCGCTGCGGTCAGGAGATCAAATAAAAAGACTGTTTAGAAACCAAGGCTTGAAGAAGCAGTTGTCAAAGGGAAACAGATGGTTCGAGGGCAGGGCATAGGTTCATTCCAGAAAAATATGCAACACTAAGTAATTTGAAAAACAAACAAAAGCAGGCACATAAGGGCAGAAACATCATTAACATACTGGTCTGCAGCTCCCTAGACCTTAATACAGTTCTGCAGTGTTGAACATCTGCTACAATCTTATGTAGAAACAAAATGCCCTGGATTTTTAGAGACACAGTCGCACTTACCATGTGAGCGAGTTCAGTATAAACGCCATCATTGACAGCCTGCCCTGAGGTGTGGAGAAGCCTAGAACCTACAAACACATTGATCCAAGATCATTACTTTCACACCGTGGAGGGACTTCAACACCGGGGAATGCCTGTAGCGCTGTCTGTATTTCACCTAAGATTTTGCAGTGTTGTGCCATAAATTAATTGGCTTAAATCCTGATCTTAGCTTTGTGCGGCAAGATTAGCACTGAAGCAGTATTTTGTAAGACTCTATACAGGTTATTAAGCTATACAATATTATATAATATTCCTCTAACTCAAATCTGTAACTTTATATCAACCACAGGACTATCAAACTTCAAATATGCAACACAAACCAGACCCCCTCTTGTTGGTCTGTTTTTCCCTTTGTACGCAAAAGGTACTAGATCTCAAAAGATATTCACTGTGGTATTATGCTTGTTTCAGTTAGCGACATTTGTGTAGTAACACAATTTGACACAAATGAAAAAAGGGGAAACAGAGGCTATTTCTGACAGCTGTCAGGACCTGCTTCACAGATTCACTTCAAAAGCAACAAGAGCCAGGTTTGTACCCAACTCTACACATACTGAATCATAGGTTCTGCTCCTATTGTGTGAACGTCGATTTACTAGATTTACATTTTTTTATAAGCCATTATTATACAAACACTAAACACGAGATGCTCCTGCAGATCTGGACTGCCTCTATCCGTGACCTACTTACATTGAATGCTGTGTGAAGGCGGGACAGATGGCAAGCATCATTTTTGTATTAATTGTTTTTCCATGGATGCATATAAAAGCATGTTTAAGTGAAAAACTAGCACACACTGTGCCAAATTAATGTGGATATACTAAAATCAATTCAACACGCTGTACTTCCTTGCAAGTAACAAATGTAAACTGCAACTTGCAGTCTGTACTGTCTTGATTTCTATTAACATATTTACATTGTACATTTTAATAGTAAAATAATGAGTCCCTGTACAAGTCCAAACTCAAACCAAAGCACTGTACAGCCCTGTGCATTTAATACTTTCAGTAAAAAATGAATGAACCGTAGGCTACAGTAGTCACACCACTAAACTGTTAGTGATTATGCAAAAGTACAAAGATACATCAAGGCACTACAGTCCTGTGTATTCATCTGATGAAGGAATAAATTAAATCACTTCCAAACCTGTTGGAGCCGGAGCCCGGGAAGGTGGGCATGTAGCAGACAACAGGCTCTTATTTGCTCCAACTGGCTTAAAATACCCAACCATTTTAAGGGATGCACATGTAACATGAGAGACCACACACATAACTAAATCATGCCTTGTATAGCGAGAATATAGATAGCTTGGATACCGGATTTAAAAAAGCCGGACAACATGTTAATGTGTAATCGTTTTTTAACTTTGTCAAAAGACCTGATTTGTATAGATATAAAGTTAGGTACAAACTTTGCCCCTCCTCACTTTCAAGGAAATCCATTAAAATGAAGTACTTAATGCAGATGTGCAGATGCTGTGATGGTGTTTCTGTGTAAAGTTACGGCTGCAGATCCCGAAGTACAAGGTTCTAGTTGGGGATTTATTTAGTTGTAGACTCTCCTCACCTCGTAACTGAAGATCTGATCGAGGGATCGGCTGTTCTGCACAAGGCTGTCAACTCCAGCCAGCCACAGCCCCAGGAAGCTGTAGTAGATACACTGCATCAGTATGATCTGGGACACAATCAGGACTGGGTCCCAAACATAGCTGCGAAAGTGGCCCACCATCCCCACATAAAGGGTGTGAGTTAACACGCTCACTCCAGAAAGAGCAGACAGCAAAGCAGCCAGGTGGGGGAGCTGTGGAGCCCTCTACTTCTCAGACCAGAAAATCAAGACTCTTCACTGCCCAGAAGCTGAAAAGAAAACAGAAGAACATTCATAGCTCTCTAGTTAAATCTAGGGTTACTCTTGATGCTGTGGCTCTCTGCAAACCCTACCCTTCACAAAGTGCACTTTTCTGGCCATCATCCTCCAACTTGCAAGAGCATCTCTCATGCTTTTGTAGCACTGGCTTCATAACTTTATACTGATTTACACGTGTGTGTAAAAATAGATATTTACAATCCTGAACATGGGCTAAGCACATGAATATGACATCTCAAACTACTTGTCATATTATGCACTTCTCTGCCTTGAGAATAGCAATTCAGGTGTAGAGGGTTGGGTTTTAAGAAAGCCACAGCTGAGGACTTTGAGATATTATTGGACTAGATAAGGACAAATACTTACCAGTACCAGTTTTATTTCATTAGACATCGCTCATATTTTTTACAAAGTGACACTATGACCATATTTATCTCAAAACGGACAGCTTTTAGTTTCTTGTTTATATATTTAAAAAATCTTCCCACTACTTGCAAGACAAGGTGGTTATAAAAGCAGGTGGAGATGCCTGAAATGTTTCAGGAGAGCAGGTTTCTAGATGTGTAAAATACAGTATGGACAGTGAGACAACACGTGTTAACAGTCACACGAAACAATAAGCAGATGCAACCGAGTGTTTAACCTGATGAACCGAGATGACTACGTCATGAACCGTCTTACTATACAGACATTCCCCTAAAATAATTTAAAACTGTGTTTTAATGTTTGTACCTACAAAAAGTGATTTTTTATTTCAATCTAGAAGGTCTGCACCCCCTTTCAAAATGTTCACCTTTTGTTGCCTTATAGCCTAGAATTAAAATGCATTAAAAATATTTTTCCCCCCATTTATCTGCACATCCTATTCCACAACTTCCAAGTGAAAAAAATATTCTAGAAATTTGTAGAAAATTAAAATAAAAAACTGAAATTGCTTGGTTGGATAAGTGTCCACCCCCCTTGTAATACCAATCCTAAATTATCTCAGGTGTAACCAATCACCTTCAAAATCACAACACCAAGTTAAGTGGCCTCCACCTGTGTTAAATTGTGGTGATTCACATGATTTCAGGATAAATTCAGCAGTTCCTGTAGGTTCCCTCTGCTGGGTAGTGCATTTCAAAGTAAAGACTCAACCATGAGCACCAAAGCGCTTTCAAAAGAACTCCGGGACAAAGCTGCTGAAAGGCACAGATCAGGCGATGGGTAGAAAAAATATCAAAAGGCCTTGAATATCCCTTGGAGCATGGTCAAGACGACTTAAGAAGTGGAAGGTGTCCAAGACCCTGCCTAGACCAGACCGTCCCTCCAAACTGATCAGAGGGGCTACCAAGAGGCCAATGGCAACTTTGCAAGATCTACAGGTTTTTATGGCCAAGACTGGTCAAAGTGTGCATGTGACAACAATATCCCAAGTGCTCCACAAATCTGGCCTGTATGGTAGGGTAGCAAGAAGGAAGCCATTACTCAAGAAAGCCCACCTTGAATCCCGTTTGAAGTATGCAAAAAAACACTCGGGCGATTCTGTAGCCATATGGCAAAAAGTTTTGTGGTCTGACGAAACTAAAATGGAACTTTTTGACCTAAATGCAAAGCGTTATGTTTGGTGCAAACCCAACACAGCACATCACCCAAAGAACACCATTCCTACTGTGAAGCATGGTGGTGGCAGCATCATGTTATGGGGATGATTCTCATCGGCAGGGACTGGGGCACTTGTCAAGACAGAAGAGAACATGAATGGAGCAAAATACAGAGAAATCCTTGAGGAAAACCTGCTGCCCTCTGGAAGAAAGCTGAAACTGGGATGGAAGTTCACCTTTCAGCATGACAACGACCCAAAGCACACAGCTAAAGTTACACTGGAGTGGCTAAGGATAAAAAAAGGTAAATGTCCTTGAGTGGCCCAGTCAGAGCCCCAACCTAAATCCAATCAAATGTGTGGCATGACTTGAAGATTGCTGTCCATCAACATTCCCCAAAGAACTTGACAGAGCTTGAACAGTTTTGTAAAGAAGAATGGTCAAATATTGCCAAATCTAGGTGTGCAAAGTTGGTAGAGACCTATCACAACAGACTCACAACTGTAATTGCTGGCAAAGGTGCGTCCACCAAGTATTAACTCAGGGGGGGGTGGAGACTTATCCAATTAAGATCTTTCAATTTTGTATTTTTAATATATATATTTTTTTCTCAACAAAAACTTTCGGCCCCTTAACAGTGTGGATTATGGTGTGCAAATAAGTGGAAAAAAAATCCTCATTTAAATGCATGAAACGCTGAGGCACTGACACAACAAAATGTGAAAAAAGTTCAAGGGGGTGCAGACTTTCTATCGGCACTGTATATAGTGCACATGACTTATGCAGACAGCGCAACAGTATACGCTAGTGAAGATTAGCCAGGTTCACAAAGTGTACAAACAGTGTCCCAGACGAGATATCTTCATTCAATACCCTATTTCCCTAGTTCTTCCTTTTGCTTACTGAATTACAATACAGACCACAATGAGCAGCAATGTCACAGCACATATCTCTTCCAATTAAAGCAACAGTAGCATAATATTGCACAAACCACCAAATAATTTTTTGCTGTAGTGTATTCAAAATAAAACACCTATCATATAGCAACCTAAATATTCTACATCTGTTTAATTCTAACAAATAATATTTATAAAATCATCTTAATACTGTAAATATTGTAATCTGGCCAAAACAACGTCAAGTACTGACATCAGATGAATCTAAGTCAGGTTACTTTGTTTATTCAAAAACCTGTAAACAATTCAAAACAAAGATAGCTGGTTGTACTTTTAATGGTCAGTGCAAACATTGACGTTACTCCATCCATTCACAGAAAGTCAACAGTAGATGTTTTACATTGAACTGCAGTCCAGAGTTAAAAAAAGAACTTTCCAATTCCAAGTATTGTGCCTTTTCTTATTAGTTACTGTGTTCTGCTTAACATTTAGTATGTCTTTATATTCATCTTATGTTAAATGACCTTTCTAATTTCAATGTTACCCAAGTTTGGATTACTTATTTTAGCACTTGCTGTATACGTTATTTTATTTCAGTTCACACATTCAAAGTTCGCAGGTGCCCTGCTCCCAGAAGCTGTTTCACTACTGGCTAGCAACAGCTGCAGAAGCTGCTGTGTACAGTCATTACAGAGGAACTCAAGCTGGAATCTGTTAACATTAGATAAAAAACAAGGCAATAAAATTAGTAACAATTTCTAACAGAATACGATTACCGTAGAATGTTGCTATTACAAGCATTGCATAATTAATTAGGGTCCTTAATATGCAAATAACGGGTTTAAGACTGACATAAAACTTGTTAAGCGTCAGAATTAAAAAAATAATAATAAAACAGAGACGCTTTTCTACTAGTATAATGTATAAGGCTTTTTTGTGTACTCAAATATGTAATATGTTATTCAAAAAGTTTATTTTCGTGTGCTCGACTACACCAGTGGTCCTAAAGTCGTGCCCGCGGCAGCTGTGATTAAATTATGGGTATTGAACACATTTCTGGCGGGTCGTGGCATGGGAAAATAAAGAAAGCTTTAAACACGTTTTCCAACAAAAGCGCCACACCAGTCTGTTGACAGCGCCGCTCGCTTATGCTGTTCTTGCATGTACGTGACTTTTTCTGAAATGCTTTTGTGATATGTACCGACCTTAAGTTTAACCAATACGAGAGACAAATATCTGCCAAGTTTTACGCAGCTGCCAATCATAAGCAAGCAGAGGCCGTTCACGGTATTCTGCATGAAAATTGAAGGCGAGCGAGTAATGGGAAAGTGACAGATCTGACAGCTGTCCAGTCATTCATGAGCTGAGGCGGGGTGTTAATATGTCAGGTAAGCACCGAATTTCGCCGACTATTATTGAGAAAAATAATACATTTCAGTATTTAGAATTACATTTTCTATTTCTATATATTTTTTTTTTTATTTCACCAGACAAGGGAAACACTGTAGTATATTTAGTTACGAATCCACTTTCCCTGAATGATTGTACTGGAGATGAGCGATCTTTAAAACAGCGTAGTGTTGACAAATTTGTCAAATTGAAACAAAGCGAGACGCTATCTATCCTCTTATTTTAGTTTATTCACGGTTATCTGTGTAAACATGCTATTTAAAAATATTTGCATTGCGTATTTTATGTAAATTATTTAAAAGTATAAGCGCAGCACGCACAATTACTGCCTGAGACTTTATCAGAGTGAGCCAAGAATAACTCCCGCTAAAAAAAAATATATATATATATATATATATATATATATATATATATATATATATATATATATATATATATATATATATAAAACACACACTGTGTATGTCGCGGGAAGGCAGTGTTTAAGATAAGATCCTCTGCAATGGTTACTGTAGGACCACTGGACTACACTGACCCATCCCTAATTAGGATTATTATAATTCACTTTTAGCATTGCTCTGACCATATAGTAACAGTTTGGTTGCGTGTTTGCTTGTGAAAAAAAAAAAATGAGTATCGTTTGTACACACACATTTTCAAATCTTGAATAGTATTTTCATTTTCTGACAAGCACTCAAACGTGTGCATGTTAAATGGCTGAAGTAACACATTGAAAGGCTTCGTTCAGCCGCTTTCTTTTGAGACGAGGGTTCTCTCTGGTTTCCATATACAGTTAGAAACATACTGAAAATAAAAACCATCATGAAAAAATATATAACTATATTGGGCCAGTAAAAACAGTAGCTCAGTGGCCCAAGGGGGCAATAGTTAAAAATCTAAACGTAGAATCTAAACGTAGAGCCCTGATATATATATCTATATATATATATATATATATATATATATATATATATATATATATATATATATATATATATATATATATATATAAAGCATTTGAAACAAGAAAAGTTACTGCTCTACCCCCCCCAATTAATACATATGGTTACGACAGGTCTCTCCAGTCCAGGCCCCACGATCCGCTATCCCGGTTCCCACTTACCGTTTCTCTCTGGGCGAAAACTCTCCCGGTTAACGGCAGCAATATCGACATGTCCTTATGTTTTGAACCAGGAGTTGGTCCTTGAAATTAATTTTAGCTGATATCTAACATGCATTACAATCGACACCCGAGATACACAACAAGACCGGAAACAGAAACGTTAGGGCAAGAGTGGGCGTGCTACGGCGTCGTGCTACTGGCAAGATATGATATGTGATTGGACAATCAATGCATCCTGGGATTTGAACAGATATTGAGCGTATTGCCCGGTCAGCGGGTATATACAATACCAGACAAGGTGTACAGAAAATAGACTCATGTAGTTGTGTAGTTTCAGTAAATTGTTTTTATTATACCAGCTCATTGCTGGAATTTCTCCCTACACAAGTAGCCAAAACACCAGATGGATGCTGTTTGTATCTATTCTGTAAAGAAATATGGCAGACATTCATATGACAATGTACTTAGTTCTTCAATAAAAGTGATCAGGTTTAAATGTGCTGTAACATGACGCTAGCTCACTCTCACAACAGCAAATACAGATTTCTACACTCCCGCTTCACACTGCATTGTGTATGCGAGAAATAGTGCTGCTCGAGAACAGTATCTTATTGCTGGTATTCTTCGATGTTTACCGGTGTGGATGTTCAAGGTAACTTTCCAGTTTTACAAAGGTTGTATTTTACTGTGGTTCGCCATATTTTTCACACCTGTATTTGCACACCCCAAGCATTATTATTTGTGTATTATTATTTTCTGTTGACGGGTAAATATGCTTTAACATACCTCGCAAGGCTTTACCACACTTTCACTCTGCGTATTACACTTGATATGAGTTTACTAGGATACAGCTGGTATAAGGGTACATCATAGGCGCCGGAGACGCATTTGACATAGTTGTTAAATTTGATTAATTTATCCATAGAAATACTTTATAGCAACTTTGACCCACCCACTTTTAGAAAGGCACAATTTGTTGTGACCTTACCAAGATGTATCCAATATTACCAATGGTTATACGTCCTTCCTCCCAGGGTGCTTTGCGGGAAGCTGCGGAGCCACGTCAGGAGAGTCGATAGAGGTGTGTGAAACTGGAAACGCTAAGCAGGTAAAACTGTACAAGTTTGTGTTTTGATGTCGACTACACTCGTTATGATACCGAAGCCGACAGCGGTATAACGCCACAATTTGAAAATGTGGCCTGTCTGGTGATAATTTATTGCGATTTTCGCATGTTAATATAATAATCAGTAGCATTTATTTACGTGTGTGTATGAAGTTTTACAGTTATTCCATCTGGATCGATAAGGGACAGTGTGACACAATCCTGCTTTGTGTGAGACAGATGAACAAGGACAGTAAATAATTGACATGATTGAAACGTAATACTGTGTTTTATTTCCTAGTGTGATATATGCGGCACACGTATTTACTGTACTAGTGTTTGATAGATTTACTGATACTATTTATACATTTAAAAAGTCTATTATTGGTTGATTCAACGTGATTACTTTTCAATTAAGTGCAGTGCACGCTTGGGCAGGGTTGCTTTCCTTGCTGGTGACTTGCGTTTTAGTTGAACAAGTATCGCTGTCTGTGGGGCATGCCGTGTGGTTTGGTGTTTCTATTGGTTTTGAATTGAAGTATGTTACTGCGAGTTTTTCACAGGATCTCAGAACAGACAGCTGTTGTATAGGTCGGGACGACACGGTTGATTATTTCAATTGCTAAAAGTTTCTGCGTTTGTTTCTGCATTTAGCAACACAAACCTCGATTTTAATTTGATCAAATAAAATACACATATGCTTAATATAGTCCTTGTGGAACTGAAGCTGCATGTTTTAATGAGTTACACAATACATGCTATTGCATTTACGTAACACTCTTATCAGACATGTAACAGACAAACGATTATCTGTGTAAATACATATAAACGGTATTTCTTTCTCTTTGTATGACTAAAGAGGTGTTGACCTTCGAACATAAGAACTTTAAAATTCACTGAACCAGAAGAGCCATTCAGCCCATCTAAGCGCCTCTGGTTCGTAGTATCTGATTGATCTCAAAACTTTGTCAAGCTGGTTCTTTGTACGGCACTGTGGCATCACAACGTTTTGAAACTGGTGGTGTCGGGGGTCATTTAGTTCACAAAGCATCTCTTTTTAGGATCCCCATTAAAATAGTGTCTGCCTGGCCATCAGTCTGTCTACATGGGAAACACTGACTCCCATGGTATTGAACCACTCTTCACCAAGCGTTTCCACTCCCATCCTACTGCAGGTGTTTCGGGTTGGATTTAGGTACAATGTGATGAACTCTCGGTTTTTAACGCAGCTTAAGCTTTCAGGTATTGTGTGATTTATAAGGTGACTATGAATCTTCTCTGTATGCATGTACTGGTTAAGGTACATGCTGCACATCCCATAACGGGGAGAACCGTTAAGTTAACAGTCTGTTCTATATGATCCTTGTATGTCTTATTAATGTGGGACACCCCCGCTGCTGTTCTGAGCTTCAGAACTGACACTGCATTGAAACTCTTCTAGCTAGCAGTGGCACTGGAGCTCAGAGACCCACTGGGAAAGCCAGTGGAGCGTTTCTTCTCTGCCATGGAGCTGTGTGTGAATGGTGCCCCAACGAGCAGGGTGCATTGAGAGGCCCATGGAGTACCCACTGCAGTTCCTGTGCAGAGGCCTGCGCACTGTGGGGCTGATCCTCCTCTATTACTGCTTCTCCATTGGGATCACCTTCTACAACAAATGGCTTCTGAAGGTAGGGCCCTGTTTGCAGTGACTTTTATATGAACTTGGCATAGGCTCATAAACCAGAGAAGAGGCTGCTCAGCACCACCAAGGTTCCCCCCCTCTTGGCACACCATGTGCCTAGTGAGCAGCAATCTAGTTCAACAGGACAGAATCTCTTATTTATTTGAGTTGTATGTTTCTGGTGTGGGAGGCTGTTCCATGCATGTAGAACCATCTGTGCACAGTGCTTCTTAATTCTGTACTAAACTTTTACTGTGCTTCCATGGATGTGGGGTCTAACAATAATGTTATACAGTCTAACATATTGCCACATTGTTAAAGATGAGTCCAGCAACTTAGGGTTTTTTTTATAGGTAGAACTGCAGCTGCTGTCTGCTTGTGTTTACAGTGATATAAGCACTCGCAAGGTTGTAAGAACTAGTCTCTCAGGTTCCATCGAACAAGAATGCTCCCACACAGGAAGTGATTCCGGAGCAGGAATCAGCAACAGCCTGTGGAGCTCTGTCTTTGAAAGATGTGCAGATTCCAAATTGCAGCGTAAAATACAAGTAGTGAAAAACAATCTCCGGAGGAAATTGGGGCCAGAGTGGTAACATTGCCAGTGCTAGTGAGGGGTAGGCTGGTGTCAATCCCTCTTTTCATCTACCTGCAGGAGTTCCACTTTCCTCTCTTCATGACTCTGGTCCACTTGATGATCATCTTCATCCTGGCTGCTGTCACTCGAACCCTGATGCAGTGCTGGACAGGAAAGCCCCGGGTTGTCCTTGGCTGGTCACAGTATCTCACCAAGGCTGCTCCTACAGGTCAGCAGTGTGCTACTACTGAGTGTGCTCTGAGGGGAGTGCTGTAAATACAAGGTGGATTGTTCCTAGCTTTGGAACCAGCGAAGCTCAGTGTGTAACAAACATGGCAAATTGCAATTCACTGTACCTTGATCAATGTAACTCCATGTTTGTTTTAGTATAGAAAAGGCAGTTAATACAAACACATCTGAGAAGGTCCAGAGTTGGAAAATTGTGTCACAAAGGTTACAATAGTGACACGTTGCAAAGATAAGCCAGGGACATGCATTCCAGCAGGTGAAAGTCCAAAGACTTCTGTTAAATTGCATAAAGCTAGTGCTCGTGTATTATGAACTTCTTTTACCAAACACTTTGGGATTCCCTAAACTCTGAGACACAGCCGGCCTTCAGACGGGTTAAATAGCCAAATCAACATCATTGGCCCTCATCTGCTAGTGTCTTCAATGTAAGCCCTGATGAAAATGCCCTGTCTTAAAACTGGATGAGTTTTTTGTGTAGGTTAAATAGAAAACAAGATTGGTTTTAGGGGTTTAAGATTCTGTTTAGTTTCTTGAACTCAGTTATTCTTCATTCAAGAATTGAACTGCAATGAGCTATGTGGTGCTTTTGGTTTTGTATCGTGATTCAGGCGATACATTCCTTTTTCACAAAGTAATATGTCATATAAATAATTTTTCACGACTCATTGATATGAATCGTTAGGCCCCTAACATTGATCATGAAGTGTATTACCCCTTTCCCTTAGCCATGTACTATGAGTGTCGGGTTCTCATTGATTCAGTGGGTGTGAGTAGAGCTGCACACCTGTGTCCAACCTACTTCCTCAGACAGCTCAGCCTCTCTCTGTCTCTTACAACCCTGACTCTCCCCTCTCCCTCAAACAGCTCCGTCTCTCTCTGTTTCTTACAGCCCTGACTCTCCCCTCTCCCTCAAACAGCTCAGTCTCTCTCTGTCTCTTACAGCCCTGGCTCTCCCCTCTCCCTCAGACAGCCCAGTCTCTCTCTGTCTCTTACAGCCCTGACTCTCCTCTCAGATAGCTCAGTCTCTCTCTGTCTCTTACAGCCCTGACTCTCCCTTCTCCTGCAGACAGCCCAGTCTCTCTCTGTCTCTTACAGCCCTGACTCTCCCCTCTCCCTCAGACAGCTCAGCCTCTCTCTGTCTCTTACAGCCCTAGCTCTCCCCTCTTCCTCAGACAGCCCAGTCTCTCTCTGTCTCTTACAGCCCTAGCTCTCCCCTCTTCCTCAGACAGCCCAGTCTCTCTCTGTCTCTTACAGCCCTGACTCTCCCCTCAGACAGCTCTGTCTCTCTCTGTCTCTTATAACCATGACTCTCCCCTCAGACAGCTCAACCTCTCTCTGTCTCTTACAGCCCTGGCCCTCCCCTGAGACAGCTCAGTCTCTCTCTGTCTCTTGCAGCCCTGACTCTCCCCTCAACCAGCTCAGTCTATCTCTGTCTCTTACAGCCCTGGCTACTGCCCTGGATATTGGTCTGTCCAACTGGAGCTTCCTGTTCATCACCATCTCTCTGTAAGGACCAGCCACCACGGCTGTTTACTTCACTGTGGAAGAATCCAGGAGCAGTGCCTAGTTACCGCGGGAATGTTTCACCAGGTCAGCACAGTAAACGAGTGCTGCTGTCCAAGTGCAAGCATTCCTGAGGTTACCAGGCATTGCTACTGGAGGATGCATGTGAATAGTCTGTCCAAGGCTTGGATAACGGAATTCCTCAGAAATCATAGATTTGCAGCTCCCTCGGAATTCAGTCTCCCACAGATTCGCCATATTCTGCAGCTACATCGTCATCATCATTGCTGACTGCTAAAGTGACCTGAATATATAACTTGGCTGTTTGGCTCTAGTTTAGTTAAGTTAACAGAGGTTTTGTCTTCTTCAAAAAGTAGGCAATTAAAGACTTAAGTGAAATCTGAAAATGTGGCCCAATAAGAAGTCTGTAAGCGATGTGATGTTTTTGTTTGACAGTTTCTAAAGATGTTGCTGACGAAAATGCTTGATGTATTCAATTGGGAGTACTTCACCTGTAAATTGCTTGATATGATTGTTAACATGTTATAAACCATTATTAATACAAATCCTAAATGTTTAAGATGCTCCGTAGAGCCCTTTGCAGATAGCCACTGAAAATCTCTGCACTTTGTTGCTTATTTTTCCTCTGATTTGGACTGCCTGTACATATCAGTCTGTACGTCTGTGTATGACTTGTTATGAAACGAGATATATAAAATAAATAAATAATGGGAGTGTTTAGAAGGTCTATTATTTGAAAATCCGATCATATTAGAAAGATCGATGATGCTGTTTAACACAAATGCTTTTTTATTAAACAGATTGAAGGCAGATTGTGTTTCATAATGTTTTTTTCTAAGACCAATATATCTGTTAGCTGTAGTGCAATATAAGATTTTAGATAGGAAATAGTACAATTGTAGATAGTTGTATAAATCCTTTAATCTAATTCAAGGTGTCCAATCCGGTCCTGGAGGGCTATTCCATGCCAGTGATATAATGAAGTGCTTCTTCAGGGTTTGAATGGAGGGTTAACATTGAACAGTTCAGAACAGGGTTGGAATAAAGACCAGGAGTGGAAGAGCGGCCACCCTGGGTGGGATTCTTTCACTAGTTGTGAGTTAACCCTTTGTCTGCTTGTTTCAGGTACACGATGACCAAATCGTCCGCAGTTTTATTTATTCTCTTCTTTTCATTGGTTTTCAAATTGGAGGAAAAAGTAAGTGTTTATCTGAGCTGATATACTGTTGTTTGTAAAGCTATATAGAGACTTGTGTTTATAGATACAGCAGTGTGCACATTTTACAACACCCCATTGCAGGTTAGTCATTGGCTGATTTAATTGACGACTTTAATAGACCACACATGCAGTTCATTAAAAAAAAAAGGAAAGGAACATGTAGCAACACATTGTAAAATGCAGGAGACTTTTTAGAAGTGGTTTAAGATGCCTAATTAAAGCACAATGTGATCTAACATTTTCACATAAGTGCCTATTGTTTCTGTAGCACCGATTACTGACCAAAAATGTAATTTCTCAGGTTTTCATGCAGGTAAGTATATAAAGGCTATAAATGACAAATCTTGAGGTGTTCTAATACATTTGCACACTGCTGTAATCATTGGTGCTGTACAGACAGAAAAAGTCTGGCCAGACACTGTAAGTTTGGTTTTTATAACCTTGCGTTGCATAGCAGTTACATCTGTTCCTGGTTTTACTGGAAGTTTAATAAAGCACACCTGAGCTTGTTACCTATATGCTAGGGCTAATCAAGTTCGTAGCAAAACCTGGAGTGGGTGACACTGCTATGCAACAGGAGTCTTATTTCCATCCCTGCCTTGGTATAGAAAGAGCCATGGCCTAATAATAGAAACAGTGGTGGTAACCAAGTGTAGTTACAATTTAACATTTCCATTTAATGCCTTTTTTGTGTAATGATCCTGATCATTTTTTAAGGGGTTTAATGAACAAAATACTTCCATTTGCTATAGAGGTCTGCAATGTGCTTATCTGCTTAAAGGAAGTGCTGGTTTTCTTCCCTGTCAGACGCGGACCTTGTGCTTCTCCATGTGTGTATATCGTAACAAGCCCCTTTCCCGTGTCTCCAGAACCCGTGTCTGATCGTGGTGGTGGTTCTGATTGCCAGCGGGCTCTTCATGTTCACCTTTGAGTCAACCCAGTTCAACGTGGAGGGCTTTGTGCTGGTGCTGCTGGCCTCCTTCATTGGGGGAATCCGCTGGACCCTCACCCAGATACTCCTGCAGAAGGCAGAGCTCGGTGAGAGATCCGGAGGCCACAGGGAGCCATGCAGAGGCTCTTAGTGGGGTCAATACTCAAAAGACCCTTGGTGTACGGATGCTCGTTTCCATTTAGAAACATGTTTAAACTATAACCCTATTAGCAATGTTTGTAACCAGTCAGATAAGCCATCTTAAGAAGCCCTCTGTCTTTTTCTATAAATTTATGTCAAATGACAAGGTTTCACAGCCCCCCCGATTAGCACTAATCTGGGACTGCCTTACCTAAAGCAACATTGGACAGTCTGCGATTCGTGCTGATTGGGGGCTGTGAAACCAGCTGTAAATGTGTTCAATTTGTTAGACATTTTGTTGGAATAGAATATTCTCTTAGGTGTTTTATTGTATGTATATGCTGGGATGGAAATAAGACTCTTATTGCATAGCAGTTTGATCCACTCTTGAGTTTAATATGACACACACCCAAGCTTGTTACCTGCACACAGTGGCTAATCAAGCTTGTATTAAAACCTGGAATGTCTGACACTGCTATGCAGCAGGAGTCTCATTCCCATCCCCGAGTATGTGCACGTGCACTGTGTGTGTGTGTGAACTGCGCTCCCGCTCCCTCCTGCAGGTCTACAGAACCCAGTGGACACCATGTACCACCTGCAGCCTCTGATGTTCATGGGCATCTTCCCACTCTTCCTCTACAACGAGGGTAACCCGCTGCTTCACCCAGAAGCATCTTCATATGCACACTGCCATTATTAACAGTGCTGACAAAGTGAAGTGCTCATTAAAATATGGAGCATCTTTTTAAAGAGGAGACGATTATCTATCCAGAGATACCGGGGTATTTCGTGAGTAAGGAGTCCGAGTAAAGTTATCTAGCAACAAACTCCCTAGTCTTGCTGTAACTCAGATGTTTCCAAACTTTTGAACTCTGTTGTATATATTGTGGAAAATAAACTTTACTTTAACCCCTTAAGGTGCACAAGGAATTGAGTGCTTGTTGCCCAGTTTCTTCTTAAACTACATTTGAGTGACTCGAGTATCACAAGGACGCTGGCCATTTGGATGACCAGATCCAACCTGTAAATTGTAAACCCTGTTTTGTGCTCCACATTGCAAAAATGTACCTTCAGTGGATAACTCAAAAAGATTCTTTATATGGATACTTAAATCAGTGGTGCGCCTTTAATTCAATAAGTGATAGAGAATGATGGACAATACACAAATAATTTAAATATGTAAGTAGATGATGTGGTTTTTATGAGCTATGACTCCAAAACAATGGTTTAAGCAAGGTAAAGGACATTCCAGTTCTATTGAAATTCATGTGGATTTTGTATCCATTGTTTCAGCATTCTCTGCTTACTCAGAACTGGCTGTTCTATCTACCTCTCCCCCCCCCAGGTCTAGGCCTGTGTCTATCGGAGAAGCTATTCCGTGTCAGTGAGCTGCCCTCCCTGTTGCACTCCCTGCTCACCTTGTCTGCAGGGGGCGCCCTTGCCTTTGGACTGGGGTTTTCAGAGTTTCTTCTTGTCTCCAAAACCTCCAGCCTCACCCTCTCCATCTCTGGCATCTTTAAGGTGAGATTGTCAAATAAATAAATAAATTTAATTAATTAATTCAATTACTACACTGGAGTTACAAGTGGAATGGAAAGGGGTTCGGTATTAATAAGATGCATTGGTGTTTTTAAAATGTATATAGGGATAAGAGGAACACTGTCATTACTGTATTGAATTTCAAAGAACACTCTTGAAAACCAATTGGTTTGTATTAATATGCCCTTGGTGGTTCAGTATCTAATTGAACCTTTTTAAGAAACCCCAGACAGGTCTCGTTCACAGAAGCAATTAACTGAACCAGCCCCACAACGCGATTGACAGCAGGAAAGCTTGCACGGAATTAGGTGAGACTAATAGTCAAATTAGTCTCACTCTCTAACTTGCAGTCCCACAATGCTGATGTAAACAGCCCTTGTGTCATTCTGAACTAGGCTAGCTGAAAAGGTCTTCAGCAACTAGACTTGTGACTATGAACCTTGCTCAACGTAAACTTAAAAAAATAAGTTTCAATGATGTGATGAAAACAAGACAAGAATTGGAAACTAATGGGGCTCCAGAGTGGTGCATCCAGTAAAGGCTCTCCGCGTTGAGTGCAGGTATGCCCTATAGTCTGGAGGTCGCCAGGTCGAGTCCAGGTTATTCCTTTGCCGACTGAGGATGGGAGCTCCCAGGGGGGCAACGCACAATTGGCCGTACAGCTCCCTCCAGGGGAGGGACGGCTAGGTCGGCCAGGGTGTCTTCGGCTCACCGCGCACCAGCAACCCCTGTGTTCTGGCTGGGCACCTGTGGGCTTGCCTGTAAGCTGCCTAGGGCTCCATTGTCCTCTGACTCTGTAGTTCTGGCTGGCTGCATGGTGAGTCTGCAGTGTGTAAAAAAAGTGGACGGTTGACAGCACACGCTTCGGAGGACAGTGTGTGTTTGTCTTCACCCCTCCTGAGTCAGCACAGGGGTGGTAGCATTGTTAAATTGGGGAGAAAAACAAATAATAATAAAAAAAATTAATAAATAATTTAAAAAAGAATTGACGACTACTAAAATATAAAAAAAAAAAAAAAAAAAAAAAAAAAAAAGAATTGGAAACTAAATAACATGAATTACACGCTAGTAAGAGAACTAAATTTAGATTTGTTTACCGTTCCCATTTTTTGTGTGATGTCATTCTTGGCAGAAACATTTTGCAGTAAAAGAACAATTGCCCCACTCAGTTATTCTGCATTGGCAGCTCGTTGATAATATCTGGGGTACCACTGCACTTGTGGGACGGATTTTTAATTTAAGAGGAGATAATTATGTATTCAGGATACCAAGATATTTAGTGAGCAAGGTGCTTGAATGGGAACAACTGGGCGGTAAGTCTAACCATCAGCCGCTCTGCATTTCTGGTTACCATTACACTGTGTGATGGTTTGATCATTAAAATTCTTTGCATGTTTTTAAGACAAAGGTTCCAAGTGGGATAAAAAGGGCAATATATGGCCCAACCCAAGACATTTAGTGTCAAGGCTGATGACACCATCATTTGGACCACCAGTTTAAAATATGTTGTCTGCATTTTTGAAGGGTGGATGTCCAAGCACAGCCAGATGCAGTGCTGGATGGGTGCTGACAGTGTTTCTCATTGCAGGAAGTGTGCACCCTGCTTCTAGCTGCTCATCTGATGGGGGATGAGATGAGTGCGCTGAACTGGCTGGGCTTCGCTGTGTGCCTGTCAGGAATCTCTCTGCATGTGGGTCTCAAAGCCTGTCACTCCAGAGGTAGGGGAGCACGGATACCAAATGGGTGATATGTATTAAACTTCCGTTCCGTTTAGTTTTGTAAGGCGGTCACTACATCAAACAGCAGATTGTGAGGTAGAGGCCCAGCTTACCTGTTTCTACTGGGAGATCTGGAGGGGTTTGAATTGTCTCATATGGGACTCCTTCAGGGGTGGATAGGAGATCTGGAGTGGTTTGAATTGTCTCGTATGGGACTCCTTCAGGGGTGGATAGGAGATCTGGAGTGGTTTGAATTGTCTCGTATGGGACTCCTTCAGGGGTGGATAGGAGATCTGGAGGGGTTTGAATTGTCTCGTATGGGACTCCTTCAGGGGTGGATAGGAGATCTGGAGGGGTTTGAATTGTCTCGCATGGGACTCCTTCAGGGGTGGATAGGAGATCTGGAGGGGTTTGAATTGTCTCGTATGGGACTCCTTCAGGGGTGGATAGGAGATCTGGAGGGGTTTGAATTGTCTCGTATGGGACTCCTTCAGGGGTGGATAGGAGATCTGGAGGGGTTTGAATTGTCTCGTATGGGACTCCTTCAGGGGTGGATAGGAGATCTGGAGGGGTTTGAATTGTCTCGTATGGGACTCCTTCAGGGGTGGATAGGAGATCTGGAGGGGTTTGAATTGTCTCGCATGGGACTCCTTCAGGGGTGGATAGGAGATCTGGAGGGGTTCGAATCGTCTCGGGATGTCTCAGAACTACACGTATATTTATACTGAAAACAAATCATTTAAAATAAGATGGGGCCCCTAAACTATTTCCTTTGATCAGCTCTTAAGAAACTGTCGTAAACCAATTTCTGTCAGACGGGTCATTCTGCTTCTCTCCCAGCCATCACTGAGTATGCATGATACATTTCCCCACAGAGGTTATGGTGAGGCTGTGTTTTGCCCAAGTTATCTATGTGCTTCCATACCTGAGCCTTTTACCTGTCCTAAATTAGAAATTTAGATCACTCAGAATCTGGGGACAGAAGTAGATGTCTATGCGTGTGTATGCATGTCTGTGTGTGTGTGTATGCATGTCCATGCATCGGTGTGTATGTCCGTGCGTCTGCACTTCACACTTCCATTTTCCTATATAATAGATCCAGCTGTGATTAGGGGTGTTCATTTCCGTTCACTTTCCTGAGCGGTCAGCTTTAGGGTTAAACACGTTTGAGCTTTAGCATCCAGTACTGGAAACAGAAAAGCCATCAGAAGCAGCCAGCTATCACTTTTTATAAAGTACTGCAAGATGTATTTGTGTAGAAGACTGTTTGTCATTTAGTTTTATATAGAAAAGAAAAACTGACCCGTCTTGCACATTTTTTGATAGATTTGTTTAGTCAGATGGCTTGAATCATGTATTCACTCCTTGATTCACCATGATCAGATTGGGTTTATGAAAGGTAGATTTGCTTCAGATAATTTGCGCTGTTTGCTTCATGTTTTAGATCTGGCTGGGGAATCTCCCTTGCCCTCTGCTGTCACTAGATGCTGAGAAAGCCTTCGACAGAGTGGAATGCGATTATTTGTGGGCTTTATTATGTCAATTTGGCTTTGTTATCTAAAATAGTCAGATTTGAATAGGTGGTTACCACTTCAGATTACATGATAGAATATCTGTAATTAAAATGAATGTGCTGCCGCATATTACTTTTTTTTTCACTCCAACCTCCAAATTTATCTGGAACAATAAAAAAAATCCAGACTCTGTTTAACCACTTTGCAGTGACCCAAATCCGCTGGGGGTCTCGCCTTACCAAATTTTAAATTTTATTATTGGCTTTTCAGCTCGGGGGGGGGGGGTTATGAAGATGTGGTTACATCCAGAAACTCCAGCTGCTTGCAGTCCCATTGAAGATAATTTAGTTAAGCAGCATCGTTTTGCAGCATCTCCCTTTTTCTGGGTTAACGCACAAATTTGTTTAGATTCTTTTCAAATTTGGAATAAGGTTAATTTATTTTTTCATACGTCTGCTGGACTGCATACACTGTCTCCTATTTGGTGTAATGTTCACTTATTAACAGGCTCACACCCCTTTGTTTACTCTTCTTAGTCTACACGCAGTGTACATATATGTTGTGCGATATCTTTAATGACACCAGCCTCCGCTCTTTTCAGGATTTACAAGAAGAATACTCTCCTCCAGGCTTTTCTTTCTTTTATACCTCAGGCTTCATTCATCCCCCCATGCTTATGGGGTTCCCTGACTTGTGTCATATATGTGTAATAAACTTGTAGCTTACAATGTCAAGACTCTTCCAATTCTGCTCATTTGGGATAGAGTTAAGCAAGGTTGCTGTCACCCCTGACTGGGAAACTGTCTGGGAAAATATTTTTAGATCATCCAAAAATCTGGCCCATCAGCTTATTCATTTATTTATTTTTTAAACTCTTTTGTTGTTTTTCTGTGAGTTGTATATTTTTTCTCTTTATATTAGTTGACTATTTGTATTTTTATCATTTTCTTCTTGTGTTTGTTTTACTTGTTTCAATTGTATTGATTTCCTTTCTTGTCCCCTTCCCTTGGGGTGGGGTTAAAATTTAAAAATAAAAAAACAGTTTAAACTAACAGTCAAAGGTTTAGGCACTCTGTCATTGCCCCTATTTATGCTCACATTTGATTCTCTCTAATTGTCATTTTGTACATGCAGTGTTAGTAACGTGCTTGTTTGTTTGTTGTCTCGCAGGTAAAGCAGGCCAGGTACGGGTGACGTCCTTGAAGAACTCCAGCTCAGACATTCTCCCTTTGCTGCGGAGAGATGGATGTTCTGAGGAGGAGGATCACGATGAGGACCTCTGAGACAAGAGTGCAGACACAGCCCCCGTCCCCTGAGTTGTAGGAGAGGAGGACTGGACACTCCAGGGAGGGAGTTGTACTGCATTCGAGTGTGTCTCTCTCTTTCTCTCTCCCTCCTCCCTGTAAATGCTGATCACAATAACCTGCCTGCATTGCCTCCCTTTCTCTGCAATACTAAGCACAGTTGGATAAGGAGCAGCCCGGGTTTAAGAACAGGGTGGGGCTACTCATCCATAGCTTTTAAGGCCTGGTAACTTGCATTCAGCAAGTCTCTGTTAATAGTTCTTGACTAACAAGGCAATTTGAATTTTGTGCAATATAGAAGGTTAGTTAACATTTGAAAAAGTACAAAGGGAAAATCAGACTTTCTAAAATTGATCTTCATATAATAACCCGCTCCTTGTAAAAACTGAAGCCCTTGATCCGTTCCGTCATTTATCATGTGCAATCCATGAAAGACATTTCATACTGGAATTCGGATAAAGAAGCAAATACTGTGCATCCAGAAGACCAGTGTTTGAATAGTGTCTGCAGTTGTCTGCTGTGCCTGGAGTCCCCTCCACCTATATAATGAACTATGGATACAGTAATTAGTTAGCCTGGTAACTAACACTGACTTTATTATAATTCAGGGGGGAGGCTACTACTGTTGAAGTTTTTGTTGATAGCCCAGTCACACACAATCTGAACTTACATAGAAGTACTAAGAGATTTAGACATACGTTTTGACAAAAAGGTTTCTCATGGTCTTCACCCACTTACCTACTTACTTTTAATATTTGAAACTCTGCTTGTTCGGCGTGTAGAGGTGTTTTCCTGGCCTGTGTTTCTCCAAAAAGCAAAGCTACACTTTGTGCCTCGGTTCCAAATATGACATCTTTGAAAGCTGAAATGTACGAAAACTAATTAACACATAAACACACTCTTATAGATCCAGAATGCCTATCGGGTATCTATTTTTTGTTTTTGATTTGTATTTTTTTGTATTCCTCTTCAGCCATGGGGGTGCTTATATCTCTGACACTGAAGCAACAGTTAATGCCAGGAATCTTTACGATGGTTATAGGAGCTATAAAGAGTTAAACAGGAGGAGCTACATTGAGCCTTTCTGTGTCACTGGAACAGAATACCTGCTTAGAATCTCGTGAGAGAAGGCACAAGCCTGTCACAATTCAGTAATGTTTGTTTTTTGTTTTTAAAGACTTCATGTTTGTTTTGAAAAAAACGTATTATGTTAATTTACCCTGTATGAAATGTACAGTATATGGCAATAAAATGTTAATTGGTCTAATGTTTACTGATGCTACAGCCAATTGAAAACACAATTTTCTCAACAATTTACAAAATTTTGTTGCAGGATTTTGCAACTCAGCAGTTTCTCATTACTATAATGGTTTATGTATTATTATTATTATTATTATTGTTATTATTATTATCCTGAGAACATATCCAGTGATCTTGACAACTGTTTGAAACGAGTTGCTGAGGATCTTCTGATAACACATTTCCCATTTTTTTTTCCTCGCTGTCTTTAATGAGCCACAGCACATGACAGATAATCAGTTAAATAAATGGGTTAAATGAATTTGTTTAAAATGTTTACAATCCTGTATGATGTGTTCAGCCTAGCTTCAGGAGTGAGGCCACACGTTGTGGATCCCTTTACTGACTTTGAGGTTTCACTGCATTTAATGTATGTAATGTGTTTTAATTCTAACTGATACATGTTAGGACTGTATATCTGGTCTTAGTGAAGTAAAAACTTTGCAAACGTTACCCTTTTTATATAAATCGAAAATTATATTTGACCGATCTGCTTATCAGATCCACGTGTAACATGTCACATTTGGATACTGCACGTTCAGCAGAGTGCTGTTTCATTTTTGCTGTGTAAATTACACCAAAACAATATGCCCTACAAAGCATGACATTTTTTTTTTCCCTGAATATTCTAGCCAAGAATCAGCTTTATTTTATACCACGCTGCATTTACGAGTGGACTTCCAAACATTTCATTTGTTGCAGGTACCTATTCAGAGCGTTGGTGTGGCGGTCCTGTCTTACTTTAATACACACAATCTCAATTTCACTATCGATTAATAATAGCCTACACTCTTTTAGAAAAGCCTCCAGTAAAACTTTAAAAGACGATGCTGCACTGTCCTGCGCCATGTCTTGGTTTTCTTCGGTGGAATGTAGAGGGACAGGCTATTGATTAGCCTATCAGACGGCTAACCCTTAGATGTTGTATTTTTTTTTAATACATTTTGTTACACTTTATATTGTGTGGCATAAATTAATCTTAAATAGATATGCAATTGCATATTAAATAAATGTTTAATAAACATGAAATAGCTGGTTTCTTTCTAAATGTTAAAGAAATGTTGATTCAAAATATCATTGCATATCATGTCCATAAAAATATGTAATAATTTCCCATTGTTTACATGTCCTTATTGAAAATACAGTTAATTTGACTTAAGTGTTAATGGAAAGTAACAATCATTTAACGTAAATTTAATATGCAGTTTCATATCTAATATTAATTTAATGTAAATTTAATATTCAAATCCTTATCTATTTAATATTAATTTATGCCACACAATATACAGCGTTACTTAGATTTCTTATGATCAAGTAGCACTTTGTCAGTCAGAGCAAATGTGGTAATGTTGAATTGGTAAGCAGACTCAATCACTTGGAAATGATTATTATGAAAAATCTGAACCGGATTCATTTGCTTCGTGATTTTTATTTGGCGTTTGTCTAGATACGGCAGCAGAGCTGCTTATTGCCACTTGACTTGAATTTCTTAAGATTTTTTATTTTCATTTTACAAAGGCCCGACTTGTACTTGTGTGGGGCCGACTCTGAAGACGTCATACGTTTTGTGACGTGCGCAGGGCCCCCTTAGGTGTTGGGCACTAGGCTGACACCCCCTTAGGTGTGGGGTCCTAGGCTGGTGCCCTACTCGCCTTGCCCTAAGGCTGGCCCTGCTGTGTATATTTAACTGCATACAAAAACTTTGAGAAATGGCAGCTTTGCAAGTTTTCTGTTTGTTCTTGCAGTACATGTTATAGGATCTTCATTGTAGCGGCAGCACAAGCTAAGTGATTACACGTTTTATTAAGACATCAACAATAACCTCTTTGAATTCATTCAGTTTATTTCATTTTGCTGTGGTTTACAGGTTTAACAAACCCTTAAAGCAAACACAAAGAATTCTCTTTAAAAGTTTTATTATAAAAAAATAACACGTTTGGTTACAAAATAGAATCAAGCTAAATCAGAGTGGCATGTCGGTCAGGAGTACGAAAAAAATCATAGCCACAGCAACCATGTAGTTACCTTGCAAAACTGTCCGACACATTGAAAAAAAACACGGTATTTAAAAAAAAAAAAGGTTAAAAGTATGTGCTAATAAATATTAACCAATATGAAAATTCCTATATTTAGCATATCCACTTTTTAATATTAACAATTTAAAATGTCATCCAGAACACTACTGAAAGCTATTCAAGTAAAGATCGGTTATATTTTTGTTGTGAGAATATTTCACTTATTTATAGATCACACTTGTACATTTTTTTAGAATTCCACACATTAATAACAATCTATATATGCATACAGTATAACACATTAACCTACAACCTAAACCAACATGGAAAAAGTTTTTACATTGAAAAACAATAGTCATTTTATTTAATGCCGATTAAAAATATTGTGCCCAGTCCCTGATCCTTGTCCTCTTAATCCACCTCCTCAATGGTGGGCCCCTGGGAGGCAGACCCTGAGCCTGCCCGTGCCTGGGACCCACAGCTTCCTCCTGGCATCCCTCCTGGCGCCCCTCCCTGGTACAGCTTGCTCATGATGGGGTTACACACTTTCTCCAGCTCTTTCAGCTGGTGCTCATACTCCTCCTTGTCTGCCATCTGATTTTTGTCCAGCCAGGAGATGGCCTGGTTGCACTTGTCAATGATCTGCTTCTTGTCATCCTCGCTGATCTTGGATTTCACGTTCTCCTCCTCCACGCTGCTCTTCATGTTGAAGGCGTAGGACTCCAGGGAATTCTTGGCCGCTATCTTCTCCCTCTGGGCCTCGTCCTGGGCTCTGTACTTGTCTGCGTCCTGCACCATCCTCTCGATCTCCTCTTTGCTCAGCCGGCCCTTGTCGTTGGTGATGGTGATCTTGTTCTCTTTGCCGGTGCTCTTGTCCACCGCAGACACGTTCAGGATGCCGTTGGCGTCGATGTCAAAGGTCACCTCAATCTGTGGCACTCCTCGCGGGGCAGGGGGGATGCCCGACAGCTCAAACTTGCCCAGATGGTTGTTGTCCTTCGTCATGGCCCTCTCTCCCTCGTACACCTGGATGAGGACGCCCGGCTGGTTGTCCGAGTAGGTGCTGAAGGTCTGGGTTTGCTTGGTGGGAATGGTGGTGTTGCGCTTGATCAGGGCGGTCATAACTCCTCCTGCGGTCTCGATGCCCAAAGACAGCGGGGCCACGTCTAGCAGCAGCAGGTCCTGCACGTTTTCAGAGGTGTCGCCCATCAAGATGGCTGCCTGCACAGCTGCACCGTAGGCTACCGCTTCATCAGGGTTGATGCTCTTGTTCAGCTCCCTGCCGTTGAAGAAGTCCTGGAGAAGTTTCTGGATCTTGGGGATGCGAGTGGAGCCTCCCACCAGAACTATGTCTTGGATCTTAGACTTGTCCATCTTGGCATCCCTTAGTGCCTTCTCCACGGGCTCCAGAGTCCCTCTGAAAAGGTCAGAGTTCATCTCCTCAAAGCGAGCCCTCGTGATTGACGTGTAGAAGTCAATACCTTCATACAGAGAGTCAATCTCAATGCTGGCCTGAGTGCTGGAGGACAGGGTTCTCTTTGCTCTCTCACACGCGGTCCTCAGCCTCCTGACCGCCCTCTTGTTCTGGCCGAGGTCCTTCTTGTATTTCCTCTTGAACTCTTCAATGAAGTGGTTGACCATGCGGTTGTCAAAGTCCTCCCCGCCCAGGTGGGTGTCCCCTGCCGTGGCCTTCACCTCAAAGATCCCGTCCTCGATGGTCAGGATGGACACGTCAAAGGTGCCGCCGCCCAGGTCAAAGATCAGGACGTTGCGCTCTCCTCTGCTGCCCTTGTCCAGCCCGTAGGCGATGGCAGCTGCTGTGGGCTCATTGATAATTCTCAGCACGTTCAGTCCAGCGATCACGCCAGCATCCTTGGTAGCCTGGCGCTGGGAGTCGTTGAAGTAGGCGGGCACAGTGATGACGGCGTTGGACACTTTCTGGCCCAGGTAAGCCTCTGCAATTTCTTTCATCTTGATCAGGACCATGGAGGAGATCTCCTCTGGATTGAAGGTCTTGTTCTCCCCTTTGTATTCCACTTGTACCTTGGGTTTCCCTGCTTCATTCACCACCATGAACGGCCAGTGCTTCATATCAGATTGCACAACAGAGTCTTCGTATTTCCTTCCGATCAGTCGCTTGGCATCGAAAACAGTGTTGCTGGGGTTCATGGCCACCTGGTTCTTGGCAGCATCTCCAATGAGCCTCTCTGTGTCCGTGAAGGCCACGTAGCTGGGGGTGGTCCTGTTGCCCTGGTCATTGGCGATGATCTCCACTTTGCCATGCTGGAACACCCCCACGCAGGAGTAGGTGGTGCCCAGGTCAATGCCAATAGACACTCCCTTGGGTGCAGACATCTTTACAGGGGCTCTGGGTTGTAGTCTCTGCAGCAAACAAGTGGAACAGCAGGTTTAGTACACAATACAAGTTCTAGGATCTTATAATGCGATTAATGTACAAAAACAAGCAGATCATTTGGAAAACAAGTTAAAAAATGCTTTTTATTCATTTGCAGTCAGTTCTTTGTATTCAAATGCAGTACAAACGAATATGTATGAGTACAATGTTCTACTAACACTTGAATCAATTCTTTGTGATTTCATGACTGAAAGGGAAACACCAACTCAGTGATTCTAGAAAATTCGAATGCTTCAACTTAATTTACTTTACACCCACGGTTATTTTAATCGCACCGTTTTTATTATTTTTTTTTTTTTTTTTTTTTTTTTCTAATATGTATGTAATCATTTTCAAGACATTCGAGCAAAAAAGCCACACAACGTGTATTAAGATCAATGATATTTCAGAATATGCATTAAGAAATGAATGTCACTAGCGGGCTATCAGTAGAATAGGATGCTACAAAACCACAGATTCATTAAAGTCTCAAAACGACTTACAGTTTACTTGTTCGGGTTTGTGTCAGTGTGACGAGACGGTCTGATGCCCTTCTCCCTCTTCTCCCTCTTCTCCCTCTTCTCGTTTGATTCCTCACCTCTCGTCTCTTCTCCAGTTACTTCTGTCTCTCTTACTGCTGCTGCGGGTTTTTTATTCAGTGCAGCTGCTCTTCTGGAACGCTCGAGTGAAATCTAAGCCAATCTGTGGGCTGCTTTCTATTTACCATAGAAACGGTTTCTAGTGAGTCTGTGACGACACAGAGCGAAGCTTGGAGAAGTTTCTGGATCGGTTCCTGAGGTCCAGCACATTGGAATGGACGGTGCTTCCTAATACTGTGGCGCTTTTTCTATTATTTTTTTTTATTTATATATTTATTTGACAGGGACACCGTACAGTTTGTAACTTTCATGATACATAATATGTATTGCACTCAGATTTAGATATTTGAGCTCATGTTCATTGACAGTCCCGGGACAAACATAAAAACGGAACAAGAAAACAATACAAATAAACATTTACACAAGGGATTATGATCGAGCATCAGATAAACAATATAAGAGTCAGCAATCCCCGAAAACAACGTCACTGCAAAAGACAATCTCATCACACACCGGGATCAACAAAAACACCCACACCTCGGCAGTTCTATAATGACATTATAGTATATATATATATATATATATATATATATATATATATATATATATATATATATATATATATAATATATATATAGATAGACACACACACACACACACACACACACACACATACACACGTCCTTTCAACAATAATTAATCACAGGTTTATGTTATATGTAAAATGCTTATTGTTTTACGTGTAAACTAATTTAAATGGAAGGAAGTAGAAATAATCCCCTTCTCCAACATTACTGGACATTAGTACACAGATTGCATATCCATGTCAGATTTTCCATGTAACACTCAGTGTGTTCTGCTTTGCTGGAAATATCAGGTCCTGTTCAAGAAACTTCTCGAACCTTCGCTCTGATCTCTCGTCACAGCCTCGCAGGAAGCCGCGCCTGTAAATAGAAAGCAGCGCACTGATTGGCTTAGAATTCGCTCGAGCGTTCCAGAAGAGGCGCTGCACCGAATAAAAGAGCCGGCAGCTGCACGAGAGTGTGAGAAGCAGCTGCCAGAGAGAAAGAGCAGAGCAGAGGAGAGGAGAGGAGAGCAGAGCAGAGGAGAGGAGAGGAGAGGAGAGGAGAGCAGAGCAGAGCAGAGCAGAGGAGAGGAGAGGAGAGGAGAGCAGAGCAGAGGAGGAGAGCAGAGAGAGAGGAGAGGAGAGAGAGAGAGAGAGAGCAGAGGAGAGGAGAGGAGAGAGGAGAGGAGGAGAGAGAGGAGAGAGAGAGCAGAGGAGAGGAGAGGAGAGGAGAGCAGAGCAGAGCAGAGGAGAGGAGGAGAGGAGGAGAGGAGAGGAGCAGAGGAGAGGAGAGGAGAGGAGAGCAGAGCAGAGCAGAGCAGAGGAGAGGAGAGGAGAGCAGAGCAGAGGAGAGCAGAGGAGAGGAGAGCAGAGGAGAGGAGAGCAGAGGAGAGGAGAGCAGAGGAGAGCAGAGCAGAGGATCGACTCGACACACCGACACAAACCAGAACAAGCAAACTGTAAGTCACCGTGTAAGCCCTTATTAAAGCTCTCGTTTCGTAGCATGCGACTGTGTCGTTTTTCTGAGCTACCGATATAATTTCTTAATATTTATTCTCAAATAGCGCTAAGCTTTTTAACATATATATATGTCAATGTCCGTTATAAAATACATATGAAAAAAAAAAATAGATGCTGGGCGCAGCAGAGAACGAATTAAACATGTCTTGCAATAAATTGAATGGATACATTCGACTTTTCCAGAGTCACAGCAATGACATATTCTACTTACTCCATACATGTCCTTATACCTTTTGTACTGTTTGTGATATTTCACTTTTGCCCATATGAAATACGAGTTAAACCCTTAGGGGTCCAGTCTAAAACATTTCAATACATGCATTCATTATTAATGGATCTTTGTAGTTAATCATAAGCTGTAAGCATTTTCAAATGATCTGTTTGTTTTTGTACATTAATCGGATTATAAGATCCTACAACTTGTATTGTGTACTAAACCTGCTGTTCCACCTGTTTGCTGCAGAGACTACAACCCAGAACCCCTGTAAAGATGTCTGCACCCAAGGGAGTGTCTATTGGCATTGACCTGGGCACCACCTACTCCTGCGTGGGGGTGTTCCAGCATGGCAAAGTGGAGATCATCGCCAATGACCAGGGCAACAGGACCACCCCCAGCTACGTGGCCTTCACGGACACAGAGAGGCTCATTGGAGATGCTGCCAAGAACCAGGTGGCCATGAACCCCAGCAACACTGTTTTCGATGCCAAGCGACTGATCGGAAGGAAATACGAAGACTCTGTTGTGCAGTCTGATATGAAGCACTGGCCGTTCATGGTGGTGAATGAAGCAGGGAAACCCAAGGTACAAGTGGAATACAAAGGGGAGAACGAGACCTTCAATCCAGAGGAGATCTCCTCCATGGTCCTGATCAAGATGAAAGAGATTGCAGAGGCTTACCTGGGCCAGAAAGTGTCCAACGCCGTCATCACTGTGCCCGCCTACTTCAACGACTCCCAGCGCCAGGCTACCAAGGATGCTGGCGTGATCGCTGGACTGAACGTGCTGAGAATTATCAATGAGCCCACAGCAGCTGCCATCGCCTACGGGCTGGACAAGGGCAGCAGAGGAGAGCGCAACGTCCTGATCTTTGACCTGGGCGGCGGCACCTTTGACGTGTCCATCCTGACCATCGAGGACGGGATCTTTGAGGTGAAGGCCACGGCAGGGGACACCCACCTGGGCGGGGAGGACTTTGACAACCGCATGGTCAACCACTTCATTGAAGAGTTCAAGAGGAAATACAAGAAGGACCTCGGCCAGAACAAGAGGGCGGTCAGGAGGCTGAGGACCGCGTGTGAGAGAGCCAAGAGAACCCTGTCCTCCAGCACTCAGGCCAGCATTGAGATTGACTCTCTGTATGAAGGCATTGACTTCTACACGTCAATCACGAGGGCTCGCTTTGAGGAGATGAACTCTGACCTTTTCAGAGGGACTCTGGAGCCCGTGGAGAAGGCACTAAGGGATGCCAAGATGGACAAGTCTAAGATCCAAGACATAGTTCTGGTGGGAGGCTCCACTCGCATCCCCAAGATCCAGAAACTCCTCCAGGACTTCTTCAACGGCAGGGAGCTGAACAAGAGCATCAACCCTGATGAAGCGGTGGCCTACGGTGCAGCTGTGCAGGCAGCCATCCTGATGGGCGACACCTCTGAAAACGTGCAGGACCTGCTGCTGCTAGACGTGGCCCCGCTGTCTTTGGGCATCGAGACCGCAGGAGGAGTTATGACCGCCCTGATCAAGCGCAACACCACCATCCCCACCAAGCAAACCCAGACCTTCAGCACCTACTCGGACAACCAGCCGGGCGTCCTCATCCAGGTGTATGAGGGAGAGAGGGCCATGACGAAGGACAACAACCATCTGGGCAAGTTTGAGCTGTTGGGCATCCCCCCCGCCCCGCGAGGAGTGCCACAGATTGAGGTGACCTTTGACATCGACGCCAACGGCATCCTGAACGTGTCTGCGGTGGACAAGAGCACCGGCAAAGAGAACAAGATCACCATCACCAACGACAAGGGCCGGCTGAGCAAAGAGGAGATCGAGAGGATGGTGCAGGACACAGACAAGTACAGAGCCCAGGACGAGGCCCAGAGGGAGAAGATAGCGGCCAAGAATTCCCTGGAGTCCTACGCCTTCAACATGAAGAGCAGCGTGGAGGAGGACAACATGAAATCCAAGATCAGCGAGGATGACAAGAAGCAGATCATTGACAAGTGCAACCAGGCCATCTCCTGGCTGGACAAAAATCAGATGGCAGACAAGGAGGAGTATGAGCACCAGCTGAAAGAGCTGGAGAAAGTATGTAACCCCATCATGAGCAAGCTGTACCAGGGAGGGGCGCCAGGAGGGATGCCAGGAGGAAGCTGTGGGTCCCAGGCACGGGCAGGCTCAGGGTCTGCCGCCCAGGGGCCCACTATTGAGGAGGTGGATTAAGAGGACAGGGATCTGGCCATAAAAAAATGACCTTGAACTGAATGCAAATAAAATGGCAAAGATTAAGCACTGTTGATTGTAAATACTGTTTCCAAAAGATTTATTGTGTCAATAATATACGTTTAGACTTATAACGAATGTTATTTAAAAAAAAAGATGAATTTTAAAATAGTACCAAAAGAAGCCTTTATTTATTTTTTTAAAACATATTGAACATTTGTTTTCTAAATAAAAAGCATTAAAAAGAATTGTTTTTGATCATCTCTTACTTAAGTGAAATTATTTAAGAGAAAATCTGTTTTCTGGAAACAGAAAGGAATGCAATAACAGCATTTACAAGGGACTAACTTGCTAAAGATCTTTGAATGTAATAAATAGTTTTTATTCCACATTCATTCAGTTTATATAGATACACTTTTCTATTTATCTTGCAATATGTTTAAAATAGATGACTACCCAAAGATTTTTATTTATTTTTTTAACTTGAAGCCTTCTTTATAAAGGCTTTGTGAATCCAGCCCCAGATCTACAAAAGCTGTATAGTCGTACTTAAAAACTAGAGCTTTGAAAGAACAATCCTCCCCCGTTACTGTTAATTACTACAGCTGTTGATATCAGATTGCAAAGTTTACACAACTGAATCATTGGTAAGCATTCTACTATGAACTAGTTTTTGTCAAGGCTTGAGCAACATCGAAGTAGACTGTGACACACCTATGTATAGTATAGCACTCAATAACACATTTGGCTGCTGCCAATAAACCAAAAAATGTGGATCTTGTCAATGTTTGTGTAGTGTTCGTCCACCGTTTGTTTGTCTGTCTATTTGTTTTGGCCACCGTGCCGTTTGTTTTGTTCAGTGTTTTTTCTGTTTAAACCTTTTATTTGCAATTAACCGGTGAAGCAAGTGCCTTCACCATTTCACCTTGCAGTACTGTGTGTTTCTTCTGGGTCTGACGTCACCACCAACACCAGCCTGTGACAGACACCCATTCAAATTTTAGTAAATTAACAATTTGCAATTCAGTTTTGTGAAATGGTAGCCATAGTAGTCCAGAGATGACAGACAAAGAGAAGAAGATGTGATACCTTTTATTGGGCTAACTAAACGATAATTATTCACAAGCTTTCAAGACCTCAAAGGTATCTTCTTTAGGTGAAAGTAGGAAAGAGAGTTCTTGAAAGCTTGTGAATAATTATTATTTAGTTAGCCCAATAAAAGGTATCACATTTCCTTCTCTTTGTCTATCAGTTCAATTTTAATATTTAATCCCTGAAAAAAACAGAACCTCTAAAATACTTCAAAAATTAAACCAAAGCTGATGGCTGAAGTAGCAACTGCTGAGTAATTATTGCAGAACACTTGCATGGAAAACAACTACTCGATCATACCATATTTATATTATCACAGGTCACCATAAGATAATGCTTTGTACAAAAATGACAAATAAAAATAACCTTGTACCAGTTGCTGTGCTGGTTCAGCACCGTTTCTATGGCAATGTCTTCGTAATGTGTGAAGCGAGAAGCACATGACTCAGGTCTTCACATAGGGCTGAGCCATCTAGCAATACAGCATCAGAAAGTAACACATTTAGAAATGGGTTAAAAATGAAACAGACATCATACATTATTGTATCTAAAAACCATTATTTTGAGGGTATTTACATGGAACTTGTTGCATCCTTAAAGTCTAATTATTGTTTAACAAAAACTACCCTGAAAGACAAAGTAATCCAGAGACCACTAAATGTCTCATCAGGATTTTAGTACACTTTGATGTATATTCATAGTCAGAATGTAAGCAAATACATACAACTACAATGCATTTGTTGGCTTTTAATCTTTGTATGCATGTATGTTAAAGTTACATTTACTGCAACTGAAATACAAGCTGAACAAGGATCTCATTTTTGGCCCAAAGAACACATAAAAAGATTACTCAGTAATGCCTATATGGACAAATCTAGTAATTCTAAAAACTGAAAGAAAAAGTCAATGTTCCTATTTTTTCTTCCTAGCATTATATTCTTTAGATTTAAATAAAATGGTATGATACATCATACAATATCCACAAGTAGTCTCCAGTCTAACAAAGGTTGAAAAAAAAAAAAGAAAGAAAATCAGAAATCCATACGCCTGGTCCTACCGTCTGTCAAGCTTGTGAAATTGCTTGTAGAGCTGTACAGCTGTTCAGTGTAAGTATATACTGTTGAAGCCAATCTAACAGTGCTTATCTGCTTGCTGGGCTTCACTTTGATATATACCATCAAGGAACGATGAGACATTTTTAAAGGAGGAGGCAGTCTCCTTTCCACTTCATTCACAGACACCTTGTGTCCAACTGCTTTGGAGCTTTTGATGTTGGAATGTAGGAGTGGAAACACATCTGCAAAAATGCTTCATTCTACTTTTTCCTGCATGTGCACTGTATAGGTTAGGTCTCCACTGTCAGCTTTTGAACTGTTTCTTCTTCAACTCTTAACTCTGCTCATTTGCACTTTTACTACCTTCTGAATTTCAGCGTAAGGGATGCGACTGCACCCGGGCCCAGCCTCTGCTGGGGCCCATACTAAAGATATTCTATATTATAGTTGTCAATACCAACCCTTTTCTTTTATTTTCAAAGTCAAAAAACAACAACAACAAACTGTTCTCCTGGTGGTTTAAAAATAAACTGCGGCAAAGTTGTCAAAACACACATTAGCAAATCAGAGCTGCGTAGGCGGGACTCAGCGTGAAACTTATAATAGGTCAGTTCGATTAAAAAACATCAGCCTGTTCAATTTACATGGGAGGGGGGGGGGGGTGCATTTCTTTCACAGCAGCTGTTTGTACAGATTATAACAAACAGTTTACTAACAAGGTATATAATCATAAACACTAAACATTCAAAAATAAGCACATAGGCCTATCAGTCAACTTCAATTCTCTGTGAGAACTCCTATATTATACCCCAATTTTCCATAACAGACTTGCTTGGTGAAAAAAAAAAAAAAAAGCGCTTGGTGGAAGTAAGCTAACTTTTCCGCAGTTGTGGTAATAAGTACATAACGCCATCAGGTTGTTTAAAGCAAAAACAGCAGACAGGACAGCTAGAAATTTCTCAAAAAGAAGCAGAAAATGGTAAAAAAGAAAAAGAGTACAGTAAATGGGTTCAAAGTGAGCCGACAACAGCAGATGGAAGTATATAAATACAAGGTACTGAATCATGCATTGTAAACCCGGTACCCAGTCAGGCACCTTGATGTGATTTTTATGATCCAGCTACCTGGCCTGACTTTTGTACCAAAGAGCTAAGAGTTGAAATTACGAAACATAACCCTGTGCCGCTAAAGAAACTGATGCTGAATTCTCCAAAAATCACACATGATTTTTACTCATTTTTGGAACAAAACTTCAATTAGATTTATATTAGGTTGAGGTTTTTTTTTGGGGGGGCGGACCAGGGCCCAGAAAATCCTAGTACCGGCCCTGCAATGGCTACTAGAGGCCTCACTCCCGCTCTGACATCTAACATCTGGATCCCCTGGACAAAGCGTGCTCCCTCTTTCGCCTCTCCTGGAATGAACTCTGGTAAACACTTGCTTCAGATATCGTTACTAACTCCCTCTTCACCTGCACTGCCTGCTACAAACTGTAAGTTCTCCTTCCTAAATTGCCGTTCTCTGATTAACAAATTTCTGTTTCTCAACAATCTGATGCTAATCTTGATCTTCTCTGCCTAGCAGAAACCTGGCACTGTGTAAATGATAAGCACTCACTACATCTATCCACCCCAAATGGCTACTCGCTCTTTGATAAACCACGCCTCACTGGTAGAAGTGGGAGCACTGCTGTTATTGCTGACTCTGTGCTTGCTGTCTCTACTCTCTCTTTCTCAGCCTTCTCTTTGTTTGAGCGTCTCGCTATCAAGATCCCCTCTCCCGTGTCAATCACCCTTGCTGTCATCTGTTGTCCACTGAAGAATAACTCTGCTTTTATTGTTGAGTTCTCGTAATTCCTCTCCCTAATCTGCAATTCAACTGGCAAAATTCTACTCCTAGGTGGTTTCAACATCCATGTTGATTTGCCTTCTTTCCCTCGAGTGACTGACTTTGTCATGCTCCTGGACTGCCTCGGACTCTCTCAATCTATCACCGTTCCCACTCACACCCGTGGACACACCTTGGATCTGCTCATCACCAGGGGTCTTGAAATCTCCAGTCTCTCAGTCTCAGATCTCTCTCTCCTCTGACCATTTCTTCTGCCAATATTAATCTTCCCACAACTTTAGCTACTACTGATACTGTTATTTCCTTCCATCCCAAAAATCTACTTATAATACTATTGGAATGTGTCTCTTCTTCCCCTCTGACTGGTACTCATCCATCTTTGGTCGATGATGTCACATTTGCCCCGGTTACAACCAGAACAGTGAAGAAACATCTCAACTGTCCATGGTATACCCTCGAAGTTCGACTGCTTAAGTCTGTCTGCCGCAAGTCTGGAGTGCAAATGGAGGTCATCTGGGCTAACAGTTCAGAGAGATTTGGACCGATCACCTCAGTAGCTACAGACGTGCACTCGCTGCTGCCAGGGTGAAATCATATCTATGTGAAACAGTAAACCAATTATTCTCTTCAAAACCATTCTGCATTCAGCCTGCATCAAGCCATCGATAAATCTCCCATTCATCCTCCTCTCTTACCTGCTATGATTTCTCCTCTTTCTTTCAGAACAAAATCGACACCATTTATTCTACGCTCTCCTACCACAAACCCAGTATAGTAATTGACCACACTGACTCCCCTCTGATTGCCCCTTCTGCTCTCTCTTCCTTCTCTCCTCTCTCCATTACTGATGACCTCCAGCTTATTGTTGAAATCAATTACTGTCACATGCCCCTTGGACCCCTCAACCTCTCAACCTGTCCCTGGTTTCAGGTTTTTGATAAAACATCTCATAGATAAGAATTTGTTTGAATCTCTGCTGTCTGGCTTTTGGTCAGATCACAGTACCGAAACTGCTCTGTTCCTGATTGTAAATGATCTTCTACTTAATGGTGATGCTGCTACTACCTCTGTCCTTGTCCTCCTTGACCTAATTGCTGCTTTTGATGCCATAGATCATAGCATTCTTCTTGACCACCTTCATAAGTATGCTAGGATTCCTGGAACCTGTCTCTCCTGGCTGTCCTCTTACCTATCTGGACGCATGCAGTCTGTTTTCTATATTGGAAGCAGTGGTGACGCAAACCTGGTCACTTGTGGTGTCCCTCAAGGGTCTGTTCTCGGGCCTCTTCTCTTTAACATCTACATGCTTCCCTTGGGTCACCTCATCCACCAACACAGCCTCATGTTTCACTCCTATGCAGACGACACCCAGCTCTGCCTAAAACTAAATCCTGGATGTCCCTCTGCCATGGTCTGGCTCTCAGCTTGCATCCAAGACATCGACGCTCAAATTTGAACGACTTCTGGTAGGATCAAAAACTCAACTCAAGAATCTCAATACTGCTTCCTTGAACCTTGGAAACTGTCTGCTGCTGCTTTCTCCCACTCTACAAAGCCTTGGTGTACTTCTGGATAGAAACCTCCCCTTTGACGCCCAAATCTCATCTGTAGTCAAATCCTCCTTCTACCACCTCTGAAACATCTCAAAGTTCCGTCCCTACCTTTCCCTCCCAAATGCATAGATACTCTGTCATGCATTCATCTCCTCTCGACTCGACTACTGCAACTCTCTGTATGGTGGTCTTTCATCACGCACCATAAACAGACTGCAGCTGGTTCAAAATGCCGCTGCTAAGATCCTTACTAGATGTAAAAAAACATGATCACATTACCCCCTGTCTTGCCCAGCTGCACTGGCTACCTATAAAGTTCAGGATTACTTAAAAAATTCTCCTGCTTGCCTACAAGGCCCTTGTGAACGTGTGCGTGGCAGTGCATTGGTCTAGGAGTGATGCAGGTTCTCCAAACAGGGAAAAACACACAGTTCACAATTCAAACTCTTTTATTTTTCTTGCTCTGGTCGGCTTGACCGTTTTAAATAATAAACACAAACACACAATACAAACATAGACATGTCTCCGGACAGTGCGTGCTCTCAGTGCAGGTGCGGTGCTGGAAACAGTGGTGCTGGTATGTGTACAGGTGCAGTGCAGTCTGGGTTTATTGCTGGCGTAAAGCTGCAGCTCTCAGATCCATATTTAGTCATCAGGCAAAGACAAACACACAGTTAGAACACAAAACAAGACTTCACTCATGTTTGAACAGTCCTTGTTTCCTCCCTTTAACCACAACAAAGGAACCGATTTCGGCGTCACATCCCCCTTAAGTACCCTCAGTACCATTCAGTACGAGGCACACGTTCCTGTTGTTCAGTGCTCTCACAGGTCGAGAGGGAGATTGTTGATTCGGATTTTTGGATTCAATCGATCGCTGTCACAACTCTTCATCACACAGGTCCAGAGTATCTCTCGAATCTGCAGACCCGCTATGTCCCCGCATGCAAGCTGAGGTCCTCTGACTCAGGCCTGCCTGTTATACCCAAGCAAAAGTGCACCACACCACGTTGTCTTTTAACTTCATGGCCCTGACTCTCTGAAACTCTCTCCCAGCTTTGGTGCGTGCAGTTCCCATAGTTGCTCGCTTCAAATCAACTCTCAAGACCCACTTGTTCTCTATTGCTTTCATTATGCATTGTTCCTCATTATCTTGTAAAGCGCTGTAATCGTGGTGCACTATGAAAGGCGCTATATAAAATAAAGATTGATTAATTGATTAACTATGTCTGAACTTCTTTTCTTTGTCCTCTTCTCCTTTCTTGGCTGCTTTCCTCTGCTGTCTTTTTTCTGTATTATCTGTCGTAGTCTCTCAAATTACATTTCTCAGACCTGTTTAAACCTTAAATAAATCTAAGTAGACAATATTTCAGAGCAAAGCAAAACAGAGTGCTAATCGATTAGAAACAGTCCCAAAACTTTGGTGGCCCAAGGGCATCTGGCATATTTTAATAAAGGTAATATATGCAGCACGTTCGTTGCCATGTTATTTGTCACATCCAATAATTTATTTTTAAAACAATGAAAACGTACCTATTCGGGTCTAAAATTCTTTTAAAAGTAAGCAGCAGGTTGTTGAAGCGAGGTGGCTGTGCTAGATCGTACCTGTAGTACTGATTTAACTTGGATACAAGCCGGCAGGAATACTTTTTGTCTGCGCTGACTTTCAAGTTTGTTTTCTGAAAGCTGTTTATTTGGTGTTCTGTTCATCAGCCTCTTTAGTAGCCTTTCGTTTAATGTGTGATTCTGAAGCTAAATAGCGATCGATTGTATTTTCTCCAAAGACACATTACAAGATGAGCAAAACAATTACCTCCACCTAGACGTACAGTTTCTTTGGGAACTATCTTGACACAATCAATCACAGAAATATACTTTGCTTTTTTTGCTTTGTCGTCTATTACATAATAGCTATATTACTTCCAATGCTGAAAACTAGATTTTAGCAACCTAAATCAAAACAAAGCACCACTACTGTACAGTACAGGTCACAGAAAAGCCAGTACAGGGCACTGATTAAAACAGCGTTATCATTTGAACAGTAGGCGAAAGAAGAACGTTAACTGCTTTGGAGTATTTTTTGTAAAAAATATTTTGCCTGCGTGCAATGCACACAGGGTGGCGAAGGAATAACAATAAAAGAAGGCTATGTGCTGAAGGAAGATACGTAGTTTAGGACGCTTTCATTGTGAAGTAATTCATTTAAACAAGGTTTCTTTTTTTTCTCTCTGTACTTGTCCAATATGCATTGGCCCCAAAACGAGATGAATTTCGCAGTGACCCCTATATTTCCTGATATTGCCTAAATCACAATTTAGATAGACCAGTAGTCATAAAACAATATCCTCTAGAAAGTGTCCTGAGGTCATCAGCTGATTCTAGTGCATTTGCCAAGCACTCCCACCTTTCACTTCCTGAGCTCGGCAACTCTGCCAAATCAAGCCCCACCCTGTCCCTAACCCTAACCTTAAGCAACCCCTACCCTAAAACCTAACCTCAAACCCAATACCTAACCCTAAACCTAACCATTAAGAATTATCTGATGCCCTGGGGACACTTCCTAGGGGATATTCCTGTGTGCTGCCATAAAACATATTTGTGACGTCAGTTTGGTTCTGTGTTGTTGAAAACGTCGAGAGGGTCGAGGCTTATGGAATGAGGGAGAGGGTGATCCTGAATCAACGCTTAAGAACAATCTATCTGTAGAGTGCAGCTCGCCAAGCAATGCCAGTCCAGGACTGTCCCTCTCCTGGGCGGCGGCTAATTGATTCAGACGCTGCTGATTGTCTCCTTCGGCTGTCAATTTCACAGTAGTACCGCCCATTGAATATCTTTTCATTCCAACAAAAAAGTAGGCTGCGTCATATCCAAGCTGAAAGGTGCTGAGGACTTAAATCCTGTGACATTGTAGCCTTACATTGTGAGTTGTATATTTAATATTATTTAATATTAAACATTTCAGCATCAGACCATGCCATTAATATTATTATTATTATTATTATTTTAAATAATTAGTTTTACTATCACTTGTAGCTTATAAACCACGCTCCCCGCACTAAAAAAGGTTGCAAAGACAAGAGCGCCACCTGCAGGACATTGTGTGGAAATAGAGTTAAAAAGTAAACTTAAACTTGTATGATACAGTCCACTCTCAACAATACGAATTTCAACAGACCAGTGGGAAAAAAAAATCGTCTCATCATTAATTCTTATAATCAGGAGTCGAAGCCTCTAAGCCACCACATACTGCCAGTTTTTATTAAAGTTACAGTAACACTGAAATCCATTTTCAAGTGCAGCGCAATCACAAGTATTACACATGTAGAAGTGCTGTGCATTTTTTAGAATACACAGGTGTAAATGAACTGTTTAAAATGTATACTTATAGAAATATAAATAATTAGCACAAACAAAAAATGTGTTAAGAGAATTCATGTTGTAGAAGTAATTTACAATAAGCAACTGCTAAATTTGGACCATGTAGAAAAATGGTAGTCAGGACATTTGGACAATGGGGCTTGTTTAATAACTGACTGTAGCTGCAGTTACCATGGAAACAATGCATAGTGGTACTAAAGGGTATGCCATTGGATTGTGAAAAGGTTACGACACGACAAACCCGTCATTATTTTCAAATGATGTTTTCTTTACTACTCTATCATCTACTTGTGATGCTTGCAACAATTCACGGTGATCATTTATTACAGTTGCACAGAAGTGTGTTTTTTGAATAGCTGTTACGGTCCAGGAGCTGCTCTTCAGTTCGAGAATGCCTGACCTGTGGGTAATGCCCCGCCAGCACCATCTAGTGCACAGCACTGTATTGCAAGATAAATAGGCAAGTGTATCTATATAAACTGAATGAATGTGGAAGCCCAGGACCTGCTCTTCAGTTCTTTGAATTACATTCAAATATCTTTAGAAAGTTACTCCTTTGCACTTGCTGCTACTGCATTCCTTTCTGTTTCCAGTAAAAGTTAAATAATTTCACTTAATTAACAGACGATTCAAAACAATTGCTTTTAATGCTTTTTATATAGAAACATGTTTTTAATTTTTTTTTTTTTTTTTTAAATAACATTCATTGTCTAAACATATATTATTGACAATATAAATCTTTTGGAAACAGTATTTACATTCAACAGTGCTTAATCATTGCCATTTTATTTGCATTCAGTTCAAGGTCATTTTTTTATGGCCAGATCCCTGTCCTCTTAATCCACCTCCTCAATAGTGGGCCCCTGGGAGGCAGACCCTGAGCCTGCCCGTGCCTGGGACCCACAGCTTCCTCCTGGCATCCCTCCTGGCGCCCCTCCCTGGTACAGCTTGCTCATGATGGGGTTACACACTTTCTCCAGCTCTTTCAGCTGGTGCTCATACTCCTCCTTGTCTGCCATCTGATTTTTGTCCAGCCAGGAGATGGCCTGGTTGCACTTGTCAATGATCTGCTTCTTGTCATCCTCGCTGATCTTGGATTTCACATTCTCCTCCTCCACGCTGCTCTTCATGTTGAAGGCGTAGGACTCCAGGGAATTCTTGGCCGCTATCTTCTCCCTCTGGGCATCGTCCTGGGCTCTGTACTTGTCTGCGTCCTGCACCATCCTCTCGATCTCCTCTTTGCTCAGCCGGCCCTTGTCGTTGGTGATGGTGATCTTGTTCTCTTTGCCGGTGCTCTTGTCCACCGCAGACACGTTCAGGATGCCGTTGGCGTCGATGTCAAAGGTCACCTCAATCTGTGGCACTCCTCGCGGGGCGGGGGGGATGCCCGACAGCTCAAACTTGCCCAGATGGTTGTTGTCCTTCGTCATGGCCCTCTCTCCCTCGTACACCTGGATGAGGACGCCCGGCTGGTTGTCCGAGTAGGTGCTGAAGGTCTGGGTTTGCTTGGTGGGGATGGTGGTGTTGCGCTTGATCAGGGCGGTCATAACTCCTCCTGCGGTCTCGATGCCCAAAGACAGCGGGGCCACGTCTAGCAGCAGCAGGTCCTGCACGTTTTCAGAGGTGTCGCCCATCAAGATGGCTGCCTGCACAGCTGCACCGTAGGCCACCGCTTCATCAGGGTTGATGCTCTTGTTCAGCTCCCTGCCGTTGAAGAAGTCCTGGAGGAGTTTCTGGATCTTGGGGATGCGAGTGGAGCCTCCCACCAGAACTATGTCTTGGATCTTAGACTTGTCCATCTTGGCATCCCTTAGTGCCTTCTCCACGGGCTCCAGAGTCCCTCTGAAAAGGTCAGAGTTCATCTCCTCAAAGCGAGCCCTCGTGATTGACGTGTAGAAGTCAATACCTTCATACAGAGAGTCAATCTCAATGCTGGCCTGAGTGCTGGAGGACAGGGTTCTCTTGGCTCTCTCACACGCGGTCCTCAGCCTCCTGACCGCCCTCTTGTTCTGGCCGAGGTCCTTCTTGTATTTCCTCTTGAACTCTTCAATGAAGTGGTTGACCATGCGGTTGTCAAAGTCCTCCCCGCCCAGGTGGGTGTCCCCTGCCGTGGCCTTCACCTCAAAGATCCCGTCCTCGATGGTCAGGATGGACACGTCAAAGGTGCCGCCGCCCAGGTCAAAGATCAGGACGTTGCGCTCTCCTCTGCTGCCCTTGTCCAGCCCGTAGGCGATGGCAGCTGCTGTGGGCTCATTGATAATTCTCAGCACGTTCAGTCCAGCGATCACGCCAGCATCCTTGGTAGCCTGGCGCTGGGAGTCGTTGAAGTAGGCGGGCACAGTGATGACGGCGTTGGACACTTTCTGGCCCAGGTAAGCCTCTGCAATCTCTTTCATCTTGATCAGGACCATGGAGGAGATCTCCTCTGGATTGAAGGTCTTGTTCTCCCCTTTGTATTCCACTTGTACCTTGGGTTTCCCTGCTTCATTCACCACCATGAACGGCCAGTGCTTCATATCAGACTGCACAACAGAGTCTTCGTATTTCCTTCCGATCAGTCGCTTGGCATCGAAAACAGTGTTGCTGGGGTTCATGGCCACCTGGTTCTTGGCAGCATCTCCAATGAGCCTCTCTGTGTCCGTGAAGGCCACGTAGCTGGGGGTGGTCCTGTTGCCCTGGTCATTGGCGATGATCTCCACTTTGCCATGCTGGAACACCCCCACGCAGGAGTAGGTGGTGCCCAGGTCAATGCCAATAGACACTCCCTTGGGTGCAGACATCTTTACAGGGGCTCTGGGTTGTAGTCTCTGCAGCAAACAAGTGGAACAGCAGGTTTAGTACACAATACAAGTTGTAGGATCTTATAATGTGATTAATGTACAAAAACAAGCAGATCATTTGAAAATGCTTACAGCTTATGATTAACTACAAAGATCCATTAATAATGAATGCATGTATTGAAATGTTTTAGACTGGACCCCTAAGGGTTTAACTCGTATTTCAT